>NC_041386.1:187642432-187642731 GCF_002162155.2 Triticum dicoccoides | reverse complement strand
GGAATAGTTTTTGAAACTTAGGCGAATCGGATTCGCGGCTAAGCCCCCTAGTGGGAGGATTGCTCTCCACTCGGAGCGGTTTTTTAACTTAGGCAATTACGGGGTCGCAGCTAAGCCCCCGAGTGGGAGGATTGCTCTCCACACTGAGTGGTTTTTTAACTTAGGCGATTACAAGGTCGCAGCTAAGCCCCCGAGTGGGAGGATTGCTCTCCACTCAGAGTGGTTTTTTAACTTAGGCGATTACGGGGTCGCAGCTAAGCCCCCGAGTGGGAGGATTGCTCTCCACTCGGGGTGGTTTT
>NC_041386.1:187610138-187642136 GCF_002162155.2 Triticum dicoccoides | reverse complement strand
GATTACAGGGTCGCAGCTAAGCCCCCGAGTGGGAGGATTGCTCTCCACTCAGAGTGGTTTTTTTAACTTAGGTGATTATGGGGTCGCAGCTAAGCCTCCGAGTGGGAGGATTGCTCTCCACTCGGAGTGGGTTTTTTAACTTAGGTGATTACGGGGTCGCAGCTAAGCCCCCGAGTGGGCGGATTGCTCTCCACTTGGAGTGGTTTTTTAACTTAGGCGATTACTGGGTCGCAGCTAAGCCCCCGAGTGGGAGGATTGCTCTTCACTCGGAGTGGGTTTTGAAATTTAGGCGAATCGGGTTCGCAACTAAGCCACCCACTGGGGGATTTGAACAAATGTGCTTATGGGATGACAATCATTAGATACTGCAAAAATCTTGTCTTTGAAAAGCAAACTGAAGAATTCTTATTACAACTCGTTGATCCGAGTGTTTAGGTGTAGAAACGGCGGAGCAGCTCCGCATTCCATGAGCATGGCTAATCTTTCTTCGTGGCTACGTTGTAGAGGTGATACACCCTGTTGTGGAGCACCTTAGTGACGATGAAGGGGCCCTTGCAGGCCGGAGCGAGCTTATGAGGCCGCTTCTGATGCACTCGGAGCACAAGGTCTCCTTCCTGGAATGCTCGACCTCTAACATTACGGGCATGGAATCGATGCAAGTCTTGTTGGTAGATGGTCGACCGGATCAGAGACATTTCACGTTCTTCCTCCAAGAGATCAACTGCATCTTGGTGTGCCTGTTCAGCTTCGGCTTCTGAGAAAAGTTCCACTTGGGGAGCGTTGTGTAGCAAATCACTCGGAAGTACAGCTTCAGCGCCATACACCATGAAGAAAGGGGTTCGGTCCGTCGACCGGTTTGGAGTTGTTCTTAATCCCCATAAGACAGATGGTAATTCAGTCACCCAAACTCCAGCAACATGCTTGAGATCACGCATCAGTCAGGGTTTCAGCCCTTGAAGGATCAAACCATTCGCCCTTTCCGCTTGCCCATTCGACTGCGGGTGCGCAACGGATGCGTAGTCGACCCGAGTGCCTTGGGAAGCACAGAATGCCCTGAACTCATCAGAATCAAAGTTGGACCCACTATTTGTGATAATACTGTGAGGGACTCCATATCTGAATATCAACTCTCTGATGAAACTGATGGCAGTGCTTGAATCAAGATTCTTGATAGGCTTGGCCTCGATCCACTTGGTGAATTTGTCGACTGCCATAAGCAAATGAGTGAAACCACTTCTGTCGGTCTTGAACGGTCCAACCATATCCAAACCCCGGACAGCAAACGGCCAGACAAGTGGAATAGTCTTCAAGGCAGATGTAGGCTTGTGAGACATGTTTGAGTAGAACTGGCAGCCTTCGCACTTGTCGACTATATCTTTTGCCATCTCATTTGCACGTGGCCAATAGAATCCTGCTCGGTAAGCTTTGGCCACGATGGTCCGAGAGGACGCATGGTGACCACAGGTCCCCGAGTGGATATCATTTAGAATCATTCGACCTTCCTCTGGTGTAATACATCGTTGAGCGACCCCGGTGACACTTTATCTGTAAAGCTAACCACCTATCACCGTGAATGCTTTGGATTGACGGACAATCTGACGGGCCTCATCTTCATCTTCCAAAAGCTATTTCCTAAGCAGATACGCAATATATGGTACTGTCCAGTCGGGGTGATTACCAAAACTTCCATCATTAGGTCGACCACGGCTGGGACTTCAATCTCAGTCGAATTGATATAACTTTTTGGTTGCAGGGGCTCCTCTGTGAAAGGATCTTCTTGGACTGACGGGGTATGGAGATGCTCCAAGAACACATTGTTGGGTATAGGTTTCCGAGTGGAACCCAACTTTGCCAGATCGTCAGCGGCTTGATTCTTGATTCGGGGTATGTGGTGGAGTTCTAACCCCTCGAACTTATTTTCTAACTTCCTTACTGCATTGCAATAACCAGTCATGGATGGACTCCTAATATACCATTCCTTCATTACTTGATTGACCACTAAGTCTGAGTCACCATAGACCATCAGGCGCCGGACGCCGAGTGAGATAGCCATATGCAACCCATACAGTAGTGCCTCATACTCAGCTTCATTGTTTGAGGAATCAAAGTGAATTTGAAGGACATAACTGAGCTTGTCGCCTCTGGGAGAAACCAGGACTACCCCAGCACCAGAGCCATTAAACATCTTGGACCCATCGAAGTACATAGTCCAATGCTCCAAGTGAATCTGAGTCGGTTGCTGCTGTTCGATCCACTCGGCGAGCAAATCTGCCATTGCCTGGGACTTGATTGCTTTCTTTGCCTCGAACTTGATATCCAATGGAAGGAGTTCAATCGCCCATTTTGCCACTCGACCAGTTGCACTATGTTGTTCAGAATTTCTGACAATGGAGCATCGCTGATAACTGAAATCGAGTGATCTGAAAAGTAGTGTGCAACTTTCTTCGCGGTCAAGTAAATTCCATAGACAAGCTTCTGATAATGCGGATATCTCTGCTTGGACGGAGTCAAGACTTCAAAAATATAATATACTGGGCGCTGAACTTTGTAAGCTTTGCCTTCTTCTTCCCGCTCGACTGTGAGCACTGTGCTGACGACTTGTCCAGTTGCTGCAATGTACAGTAATAGAGGTTCTTTGCTGACTGGAGCAGCAAGCACCGACTGGGTGGAGCAGGGCTTTGATCTCTACAAACGTTGCTTCGGCTTCGGAAGTCCACTCGAACTTGTCAGACTTTTTCATCAATCGGTAAAGAGGCACTACCTTTTCACTGAGACGAGAGATGAATCGGCTCAACGCAACCAAACAACCAGTGAGCTTCTGAACGTCGTGCACACGCACAGGGCATTTCATTCATAGGATTGCTCCAACCTTCTCTGTGTTCGCATCGATCCCTCATTCGGAAACGAGGAAACCGAGTAACTTTCCACCTGGGACTCCGAATGTGCACTTTGACGGATTAAGCTTGATATCATATCTTCTCAAGTTGGCAAAGGTTTCAGTGAGGTCAGTCAGTAGGTCGGAACCTTTACGTGACTTGACCACGATGTCATCCATGTATGCTTCCACATTCCGACTGATTTGAGTGAGCAAACACTTCTGAATCATGCGCATGAATGTGGCACCAGCATTTTTGAGACCAAAAGGCATGGTAACATAGCAAACACCCGAATGGGGTGATGAAGGCTGTTTTTATTTCGACGGGTCCATACAGTCGGATCTGATGGTACCCGAAATACGCATCCAAAAAGGATAAAGGCTCACACCCTGTAGTTGAGTCGACAATCTGGTCGATTCGGGGGGGGAGGATAATGATCTTTCGGGCAGGCTCGATTGATGTGCTTGAAATTGATGCACATACAAAGTGAATCATCTTTCTTGGGGACCATGACGACATTGGCGAGCCACTCTAAGTGGTATATCTCTCCGATGGACTCAGCTTCTAGAAGCCGAGCCACTTCCTCACCAATGGCCTTCCTTTTCTCTACGGTGGACCGAAGAAGATACTCTTTGACAGGTTTTACTTTTGGGTCGACTCGCAAACAGTGCTCAGCCAGTCCCCTGGGTACACTCGGCATGTTAGATGGTTTCCATGCGAAGATGTCCCAGTTCTCACAGAGGAACTGGATGAGCGCTTCTTCCTATCTGCTGTCGAGTGTTGTTGATATATGAGTCGGAGCAACATTAGGATCGGTCAGATGAATGTGCACGGTATTTGTCTCACCGGACGACTGAAATGCAGACTCTGAAGCAGACTTCTTAGCATGCAACAAATCACTCGGATCGGCAGTCTTCTTGTACTCTTCCATTTCTACCGCTGCCATCTGCTCATCGGCAATTTTTGGGCCTTTCTGGAGGCATTCTTCTGCTCTTTGCCGATTACCAGTGACTGTTATCACACCTCTGGGACCAGGCATCTTCAATTTGAGGTACATGTAACATGGTCGAGCCATGAAACGAGCATATGCAGGCCTGCCCAGAATAGCATGGTAGGCACTTTGAAAGTCCATGACCTCAAATGTCAACTTTTCCTTGCGGTAATTCTTGGAATCACCAAAAACCACATCAAGAGTGATCTGGCCGAGTGAATCGGCTTTCTTCCCCGGAATGACTCCGTTGAACCGCATGTTGCTCTCGGTGAGTTTGGACATCGGAATGCCCATTCCTCGGAGGGTCTCAGCATATAAAATGTTCAAACCGCTGCCACCGTCCATCAAAACCTTGGTCAATCGGGTTCCCCCAACGACTGGGTCGACCACCAATGCTTGTCGCGCGGGGGTAGCAACGTGCGTTGGGTGATCGGACTGGTCAAATGTAATGGGAGTTTTTGACCAATTCAGATATGTCGTTGTTGCCAGAGCAACCATGTTCACTTCTCTGTTGATAACTTTCAGTCGACTTTTGCTCTCGATGTCAGCAAAATCACTAAAGTGGCATTGTCATTGGGGTAACCATCATCCTCCTCTTTGTCCTTATCTTTATCAGATTCTTTTTCTTTCTCACTGGGTTGACCCTCTCGGTGTTGGGGAACATAGTAATTTCAAAAAAAAATCCTACGCACACGCAAGATCATGGTGATGCATTGCAACGAGAGGGGAGAGTGTTGTCTACGTACCCTCGTAGACCGGCAACGGAAGTGTTGACACAACGTAGAGGAAGTAGTCGTACGTCTTCCTGATCCGATCGATCCAAGTACCGAACGTACGGCACCTCCGAGTTATGCACACGTTCAACTCGGTGACGTCCCTCGAGTTTTGATCCAGCAAAATGTTGAGGGAGAGTCTCGTCAGCACGACGGCGTGATGATGGTGATGATGTTCTACCGACACAGGGCTTCGCCTAAGCACCGCTATGACATGACCGAGGTGAATATGGTGGAAGGGGGCACCGCACATGGCTAAGGAATGATCACGAGGATCAACTTGTGTGTCATGGGGTGCCCCCTTGCCTTAGTATATAAAGGAGGGAGAGGGGGAGGTGCGGCCGGCCCTATGGGTGCGCCTGGAGGAGTCCTACTCCAACCGGGAGTAGAACTCCCCCCTCTTGCCTTGTTGGAAAAGGAAGGAGGAAGGGAGAAAGAGGAAAGGGGGGCGCCGTCCCCCCTTTCCTTGTCCTATTCGGACTAGGGGGAGGGGGCACGCGGCCTGCCCTGGCCGGCCCTCCTCTTCTCCCTTATGGCCCATGTAGGCCCAATAACCCCCCCGGGGGGGGGGGGTTCCGGTAACCCCCCGGTACTTCGGTAAAATCCCGATTTCACCCGGAACGTTTCCGATATCCAAATATAGGCTTCCAATATATCAATCTTTATGTCTCGACCATTTTGAGACTCCTCGTCATGTCCGTGATCACATCCGGGACTCCGAACAACCTTCGGTACATCAAAACACAAAAACCCTAATTACGATCGTCACCGAACTTTAAGCGTGCGGACACTACGGGTTCGAGAACTATGTAGACATGACCGAGACACGTCTCCGGTCAACAACCAATAGCGGAACCTGGATGCTCATATTGGCTCCTACATATTCTATGAAGATCTTTATCGGTCAGACCGCATAACAACATACATTGTTCCCTTTGTCATCGGTATGTTACTTGCCCGAGATTCGATCGTCGGTATCTCAATACCTAGTTCAATCTCGTTACCGGCAAGTCTCTTTACTCGTTCCGTAATACATCATCCTGTAACTAACTTATTAGTTGCAATGCTTGCAAGGCTTGAGTGATGTGCATTACCGAGAGGGCCCAGAGATACCTCTCCGACAATCGGAGTGACAAATCCTAATCTCGAAATACGCCAATCCAACAAATACCTTCGGAGACACCTGTAGAGCACCTTTATAATCACCCAGTTACGTTGTGACATTTGGTAGCACACAAAGTGTTCCTCCGGTAAACGGGAGTTGCATAATCTCATAGTCATAGGAACATGTATAAATTATGAAGAAAGCAATAGCAACAAACTAAACGATCAAGTGCTAAGCTAACGGAATGGGTCAAGTCAATCACATCATTCTCCTAATGATGTGATCCCATTAATCAAATGACAACTCATGTCTATGGTTAGGAAACATAACCATCTTTGATTAACGAGCTAGTCAAGTAGAGGCATACTAGTGACTCTCTGTTTTTGTCTATGTATTCACACATGTATTATGTTTACGGTTAATACAATTCTAGCATGAATAATAAACATTTATCATGATATAAGGAAATAAATAATAACTTTATTATTGCCTCTAGGGCATATTTCCTTCAGTCTCCCACTTGCACTAGAGTCAATAATCTAGATTACACAATAATGATTCTAACACCCATGGAGCCTTGGTGCTTATCATGTTTTGCTCGTGGAAGAGGCTTAGTCAGCGGGTCTGCAACATTCAGATCCGTATGTATCTTGCAAATTTCTATGTCTCCCACTTGGACTAAATCCCGAATGGAATTGAAGCGTCTCATGATGTGTTTGGTTCTCTTGTGAAATCTGGATTCCTTCGCCAAGGCAACTGCACCAGTATTGTCACAAAAGATTTTCATTGGACCCGATGCACTAGGTATGACACCTAGATCGGATATGAACTCCTTCATTCGGACTCCTTCATTTGCTGCTTCCAAAGCAGCTATGTACTCCGCTTCACATGTAGATCCCGCCACGACGCTTTGTTTAGAACTGCACCAACTAACAGCTCCACCGTTCAGTAAAAACACGTATCCGGTTTGCGATTTAGAATCGTCCGGATTAGTGTCAAAGCTTGCATCAACGTAACCACTTACGATGAGCTCTTTGTCACCTCCATATACGAGAAACATATCCTTAGTCCTTTTCAGGTATTTCAGGATGTTCTTGACCGCTGTCCAGTGATCCACTCCTGGATTACTTTGGTACCTCCCTGCTAGAATTATAGCAAGGCACACATCAGGTCTGGTACACAGCGTTGCATACATGATAGAGCCTATGGCTGAAGCATAGGGAACATCTTTCATTTTCTCTCTATCTTCTGTGGTGGTCGGACATTGAGTCTTACTCAACTTCACACCTTGTAACACAGGCAAGAACCCTTTCTTTGCTTGATCCATTTTGAACTTCTTCAAAACCTTGTCAAGCTATGTGCTTTGTGAAAGTCCAATTAAGCGTCTTGATTTATCTCTATAGATCTTAATGCCCAATATGTAAGCAGCTTCACCGAGGTCTTTCATTGAAAAACTCTTATTCAAGTATCCCTTTATGCTATCCAGAAATTCTATATCATTTCCAATCAATAATATGTCATCCACATATAATATTAGAAATGCTACAGAGCTCCCACTCACTTTCTTGTAAATACAGGCTTCTCCAAAAGTCTGTACAAAACCAAATGCTTTGATCACACTATCAAAGCGTTTATTCCAACTCTGAGAGGCTTGCACCGGTCCATAAATGGATCGCTGGAGCTTGCACACTTTGTTAGCTCCCTTTGGATCGACAAAACCTTCTGGTTGCATCATATACAACTCTTCTTTCAGAAATCCATTCAGGAATGCAGTTTTGACATCCATTTGCCAAATTTCATAATCATAAAATGCGGCAATTGCTAACATGATTCGGACAGACTTAAGCATCGCTATGGGTGAGAAGGTCTCATCGTAGTCAATCCCTTGAACTTGTCGAAAACCTTTTGCAACAAGTCGAGCTTTGTAGACAGTAACATTACCGTCAGCGTCAGTCTTCTTCTTGAAGATCCATTTATTCTCAATTGCTTTCCGATCAACGGGCAAGTCAACCAAAGTCCACACTTTGTTCTCATACATGGATCCCATCTCAGATTTCATGGATTCTAGCCATTTTGCGGAATCTGGGCTCACCATCGCTTCTTCATAGTTCGTAGGTTCATCATGATCTAGTAGCATGACTTCTAGAACAGGATTACAGTACCACTCTGGTGCGGATCTTACTCTGGTTGATCTACGAGGTTCGGTAGTAACTTGATCTGAAGTTTCATGATCATTATCATTAGCTTCATCACTAATTGGTGTAGGTGTCATAGAAACTGGTTTCTGTGATGTACTACTTTCCAATAAGGGAGCAGGTACAGTTACCTCATAAAGTTCTACTTTTCTCCCACTCACTTCTTTCGAGAGAAACTCCTTCTCTAGAAAAACTCCAAATTTAGCAACAAAAGTTTTGCCTTCGGATCTGTGATAGAAGGTGTACCCAACAGTCTCCTTTGGGTATCCTATGAAGACACATTTCTCCGATTTGGGTTCTAGCTTATCAGGTTGAAGCTTTTTCACATAAGCATCGCAGCCCCAAACTTTCAGAAACGACAACTTTGGTTTCTTGCCAAACCACAGTTCATAAAGCGTCGTCTCAACGGATTTCGATGGTGTCCTATTTAACGTGAATGCAGCCCTCTCTAAAGCATAACCCCAAAATGATAACGGTAAATCAGTAAGTGACATCATAATCACACCATATCTAATAAAGTACGATTACGACGTTCGGACACACCATTACGTTGTGCTGTTCCGGGTGGCGTGAGTTGCGAAACTATTCCGCATTGTCTCAAATGTAGACCAAACTCGTAACTCAAATATTCTCCTCCACGATCAGATCGTAGAAACTTTATTTTCTTGTTACGATGATTTTCAACTTCACTCTGAAATTCTTTGAACTTTTCAAATGTTCCAGACTTATGTTTCATTAAGTAGATATACCCATATCTGCTTAAATCATCTGTGAAGGTGAGAAAATAATGATATCCGCCACGAGCCTCAACATTCATTGGACCACATACATCTGTATGTATGATTTCCAACAAATCCGTTTCTTTCTCCATAGTACCGGAGAACGGCGTTTTAGTCATCTTACCCATAAGGCACGGTTCGCAAGTACCAAGTGATTCATAATCAAGTAGTTCCAAAAGTCCATCAGTATGGAGTTTCTTCATGCGCTTTACACCGATATGACCTAAACGGCAGTGCCACAAATAAGTTGCACTATCATTATCAACTCTGCATCTTTTGATTTCAACATTATGAATATGTGTATCACTACTATCAAGATTCATCAAAAATAGACCACTCTTCAAGGGTGCATGACCATAAAAGATATTACTCATATAAATAGAACAACCATTATTCTCTGATTTAAATGAATAACCGTCTCGCATCAAACAAGATCTAGATATAATGTTCATGCTCGACGCTGGCACCAAATAACAATTGTTTAGGTCTAATACTAATCCCGAAGGTAGATGTAGAGGTAGCATGCCGACCGCGATCACATCGACTTTGGAACCATTTCCCACGCGCATCGTCACCTCGTCCTTAGCCAGTCTTCGCTTAATCCGTAGCCCCTGTTTCGAGTTGCAAATGTTAGCAATAGAACCAGTATCAAATACCCAGGTGCTACTGCGAGCATTAGTAAGGTACACATCAATAACATGTATATCACATATACCTTTGTTCACTTTGCCATCCTTCTTATCCGCCAAATACTTGGGGCAGTTCCGCTTCCAGTGACCAGTCTGCTTGCAGTAGAAGCACTCAGTCTCAGGCTTAGGTCCAGACTTGGGTTTCTTCTCCTGAGCAGCAACTTGTTTGTTGTTCTTCTTGAAGTTCCCTTTCTTCTTCCCTTTGCCCTTTTTCTTGAAACTGGTGGTCTTATTAACCATCAACACTTGATGCTCCTTCTTGATTTCTACCTCCGCGGCTTTTAGCATTGCGAAGAGCTCGGGAATAGTTTTATTCATCCCTTGCATATTATAGTTCATTACGAAGCTTTTGTAGCTTGGTGGCAGTGATTGAAGAACTCTGTCAATGACACTATCAACAGGAAGATTAACCCCCAGTTGAGTCAAGTGATTATGATACCCAGACATTTTGAGTATATGTTCACTGACAGAACTATTCTCCTCCATCTTGCAGCTATAGAACTTATTGGAGACTTCATATCTCTCAATCCGGGCATTTGCTTGAAATATTAACTTCAACTCCTGGTACATCTCATATGCTCCATGACGTTCGAAACATCGTTGAAGACCCGGTTCTAAGCCGTAAAGCATGGCACACTGAACTATCGAGTAGTCATCAGCTTCGCTCTGCCAGACGTTCATAACATCTGGTGTCGCTCCTGCAGCAGGCTTGGCACTTAGCGGTGCTTCCAGGACGTAATTCTTCTATGCAGCAATGAGGATAATCCTCAAGTTACAGACCTAGTCCGTGTAATTGCTACCATCATCTTTCAACTTTGCTTTCTCAAGGAACGCATTAAAATTCAACGGAACAACAGCACGAGCCATCTATCTACAATCAAACATAGACAAGCAAGATACTATCAGGTACTAAGTTCATGATAAATTTAAGTTTAATTAATCATATTACTTAAGAACTCCCACTTAGAAAGATATCCCTCTAATCCTCTAAGTGATCACGTGATCCAAATCAACTAAACCATGTCTGATCATCACGTGAGATGGAGTAGTATCAATGGTGAACATCAATATGTTGATCATATCTACTATATAATTCACGCTCGACCTTTCGGTCTCCGTGTTCCGAGGCCATATCTGTTATATGCTAGGCTCGTCAAGTTAAACCTGAGTATTCCGCGTGTGCAACTATTTTGCACCCATTGTATTTGAACGTAGAGCCTATCACACCCGATCATCACGTGGTGTCTCAGCATGAAGAACTTTCGCAACGGTGCATACTCAGGGAGAACACTTATACTTTGATAATTTAGTGGGGGATCATCTTATAATGCTACCGTCAATCAAAGCAAGATAAGATGCATAAAAGATAAACATCACATGCAATCAATATAAGTGATATGATATGGCCATCATCATCTTGTGCTTGTGATCTCCATCTCTGAAGCACCTTCATGATCACCATCGTCACCGGCGTGACACCTTGATCACCATCGTAGCATCGTTGTCGTCTCGCCAATCTTATGCTTCCACGACTATCGCTACCGCTTAGTGATAAAGTAAAGCATTACAGCGCAATTACATTGCATACAATAAAGCGACAACCATATGGCTCCTGCCAGTTGCCGATAACTCGGTTACAAAACATGATCATCTCATACAATAAAATTTAGCATCATGTCTTGACCATATCACATCACAACATGCCCTGCAAAAACAAGTTAGACGTCCTCTACTTTGTTGTTGCAAGTTTTACGTGGCTGCTACGGGCTTAGCAAGAACCGTTCTTACCTACGCATCAAAACCACAACGATAGTTTGTCAAGTTGGTGTTGTTTTAACCTTCGCAAGGACCAGACGTAGCCACACTTGGTTCAATTAAAGTTGGAGAAACTGACATCCGCCAGCCACCTGTGTGCAAAGCACGTCGGTAGAACCAGTCTCGCGTAAGCGTACGCGTAATGTCGGTCCGGGCCGCTTCATCCAACAATACCGCCGAACCAAAGTATGACATGCTGGTAAGAAGTATGACTTATATCGCCCACAACTCACTTGTGTTCTACTCGTGCACAACATCAACGCATAAAACCTAGGCTTGTATGCCACTGTTGGGGAACGTAGTAATTTCAAAAAAAAAATCCTACGCACACGCAAGATCATGGTGATGCATTGCAACGAGAGGGGAGAGTGTTGTCTACGTACCCTCGTAGACCGGCAACGGAAGTGTTGACACAACATAGAGGAAGTAGTCGTACGTCTTCCCGATCCGACCATCCAATTATCGAACGTACGGCACCTCCGAGTTCTGCACACGTTCAACTCGGTGATGTCCCTCGAGTTCTGATCCAGCAAAACGTTGAGGGAGAGCTTCGTCAGCACGACGGCGTGATGACGGTGATGATGTTCTACCGACACAGGGCTTCGCCTAAGCACCGCTACGATATGACCGAGGTGAATATGGTGGAAGGGGGCACCGCACACGGCTAAGGAACGATCACAAGGATCAACTTGTGTGTCATGGGGTGCCCCCTTGCCTCAGTATATAAAGGAGGGAGAGGGGGAGGTGCGGCCGGCCCTATGGGTGCGCCTGGAGGAGTCCTACTCCAACCGGGAGTAGGACTCCCCCCTCTTGCCTTGTTGGAAAAGGAAGGAGGAAGGGAGAAAGAGGAAAGGGGGGCGTCGCCTCCCCTTTCCTTGTCCTATTCGGACTAGGGGGGAGGGGGCGCGCGGCCTGCCCTGGACGGCCCTCCTCTTCTCCCTTATGGCACATGTAGGCCCAATAACCCCCGGGGGGGTTCCGGTAACCCCCCGGTACTCCGGTAAAATCCCGATTTCACCCAGAACGTTTCCGATATCCAAATATAGGCTTCCAATATATCAATCTTTATGTCTCGACCATTTCGATACTCCTCGTCATGTCCGTGATCACATCCGGGACTCCGAACAACCTTTGGTACATCAAAACACAAAAACCCTAATTACGATCGTCACCGAACTTTAAGTGTGCGGACCCTACGAGTTCGAGAACTATGTAGACATGACCAAGACATGTCTCCGGTCAATAACCAATAGCGGAACCTGGATGCTCATATTGGCTCCTACATATTCTACGAAGATCTTTATCGGTCAGACCGCATAACAACATACGTTGGTCCCTTTGTCATCGGTATGTTACTTGCCCGAGATTCGATCGTCGGTATCTCAATACCTAGTTCAATCTCGTTACCGGCAAGTCTCTTTACTCGTTCCGTAATACATCATCCTGCAACTAACTTATTAGTTGCAATGCTTGCAAGGCTTGAGTGATGTGCATTACCGAGAGGGCCCAGAGATACCTCTCCGACAATCGAAGTGACAAATCCTAATCTCGAAATACGCCAACCCAACAAGTACCTTCGGAGACACCTGTAGAGCACCTTTATAATCACCCAGTTACGTTGTGACGTTTGGTAGCACACAAAGTGTTCCTCCGGTAAACGGGAGTTGCATAATCTCATAGTCATAGGAACATGTATAAGTTATGAAGAAAGCAATAGCAACAAACTAAATGATCAAGTGCTAAGCTAACGGAATGGGTCAAGTCAATCACATCATTCTCCTAATGATGTGATCCCGTTAATCAAATGACAACTCATGTCTATGGTCAGGAAACATAACCATCTTTGATTAACGAGCTAGTCAAGTAGAGGCATACTAGTGACTCTCTGTTTTTGTCTATGTATTCACACATGTATTATGTTTCCGGTTAATACAATTCTAGCATGAATAATAAACATTTATCATGATATAAGGAAATAAATAATAACTTTATTATTGCCTCTAGGGCATATTTCATTCACTCGGAAGCTCTGAATCAGGAGTCAACACTATCGAGTGGTATGCTTGGGATAAATCAGGTTTCCCTCTTCATCCTTCTTAGTGTGTATATGACACGGCAAATCTAGCACATCATTTCCTGCTTGATCCTTCACTTTCTTGGGGATCCACGACCCCTTGGGTTTTCCTTTGAACTTTCCTTGGGTAACAACTGCGGCCTTACCAGGGCCTTCGGGTTCGGCTTTGCGCTTCTGCTTCCGACTAGAATTCCCTCCTCTGGTGTCCTGGGCGACTGGTTTGTTCTTGCCACTGCAAAGTCGGTCTTCTTCTTTGCTATTAGCGTACCGAGTGGCTATTTCCATCATTCGGGCCAAGGTCATATCTCTTTTCCGACCGAATTTCAGGTTAAGCTCTTTGTACCGAACGCCCTCCTTGAAGGCGCAAACTGCTTGGTGTTGTGATACATTTTCCACTGTATGATGAAGAGTGGTCCATCTCTGGATGTAATCCCTCAAAGTTTCATTCGGTTTCTGAACACAATGTTGTACTTCAGTTAGCCTTGCAGGCGGTTTGCAAGTGTCCTCAAATGTCCTGACAAAAACTCAGGCCAACTCTTCCCAACTGAAGATACTTCTAGGAGTCAACTGATTCAACCAAGCTCTGGCTGGACCTTCCAGCATTAGGGGGAGGTGCTTCATGGACACATCATCATTGCCGCCGCCAATCTGCACAGCCACTCGGTAATCCTCTAGGCAAGTGTCAGGCTTCAACTCACCGGTGAGCTTGCTTACTCCAGTCGCCAACCTGAAGTTGGGGGGAATCTCAGCAACCCTGATGGCTCTGCTAAAACACTCAGGCCCTGAGACATGCACTCTGCTACCAGTCGGACAATCTCTGTCTAGTCCTTCTCTGTGTGCTCGGTTTCTGTCAACTAGACCTTGAACAAGAATTGACCGTGCATCAAACCCGGGCTCTCTTGGGTCGACAGGGACCCTTCGCTCATCGCTATACGGGCGTCTGTCATCATACCGCCGGGGCACGTATGATCCGCCTCTTGGAGGAGGCGTAGGCACTCGACGACGGTCATCTCGACCGAGCCGATGATCATACTGCTCATGGTTCCGACCCACATATTATTCCTGGCGGTGCCCACGACCCTCATGCCGCAGAGGCGATCTTGGGTTGTGAGCCGACTATACTGTGTCCGCCACCACAGACCTGTTGTGGATCCTGTTGCGCGACCTAGGAACGATTGTGTTTTGCTCTCCTGCTGCCCAGAGCAGTGCTCGGATCTGCATCAAACCTCTTTCAGCTTCTGATTGGGATGGATGGATCGACTCTGCTATACGGGCTGCAGCTGTAAGATTCTGGATCAGAGTGTAGTATACCTGAGGTTCAGGCAGGAACAACTGTCGTTGCCGTCGACTGGATTCAGGGATTTGTCACCGAGCGCGCTCGTCAAGTGAATGTTGAAGGTTCTCCAGACATGCGCGCTCGGCCAAAGTGGCCAGGCACGCGGCCTCCAAGGCCCGAGCCTCGGAGGTCTCTTCGATGATGGGAGTGTGGAGTGCCTCCATGTTGCGACGGTGCAGCTCATCCCTCTGCTGCGACGTGAGGGCTTCGGGAAGATATTCCTCGTGACCATGCACCGAGCCCCCATCGCCATCGCCGCCGCCACCACGACGGAAACCAAGAGGGCTGCGCGGCGTGTTGACCATCAGGACTTCTGCCGCAGGGTCACTGTTGTCGCACTCGGGCAGAGTCTTGGCGGAACTAGTCGACATGTCGAATAGTCTGTAGAGAAATTCGTCGGGCTTGATTGCCGCGACTTGAGGGGTGGCCAACTGACCGGCCACCGCATGCTTCACCCACCACTGAAGCCGCGGTCGATTAGACCGCGTGTGACGGCGAGCGAAGATGTTGTGGGAGCTGACCGATACTGGGTCGACGGCTGTCGTAGGAGGACACCACAGGCACTCACGCGGAAAATGCGCCGCCCCGTGGACGGGAAGGGCCTCGACGTCGAGGGGGGCCTCCTGGAGCCAGGCGGAGTCATCGGCGATGAAAACGAGCACGCCGAGACGGATCTCGCGGCCCAAAGCTAGACCACCGTCGGAAACCATGATGACGAGGATCGGGAAAATTGCAACCTCACCAGAAGTCGCTAAGACACCTGCCCCACGGTGGGCGCCAACTGTTGTGGGAGTAAGTCTGACAATAATATAGGGGGTATGTAAGAGGAGGCAAGAACTTAGCTACGGCGAGATTGTGCACGCAAGGTTTACGAGTTCAGGTCCTTCTCGGAGGAAGTAACAGCCCTACGTCTCGGTGCCTGGAGGCTGGTCGACTGGACTATGCGTGAGAGTCACAGGGGGTGTGAACCCTTGTGCCAGAGGAAGGGGGTGGCTTATATAGAGTGCGCTAGGACCCCAGCCATCCCACGTTACACATGGTTCAATGTACATTAAGACTGGACGTTATTGGTAACGTCAGCTATAAAGAGCTATAAATGGTCTTTAAGACTATAGATTGAATGCCTGATCGTTGCCATCCTGAGTGACTTTAGGCCTCCTGTATTCCGAGTGATTTCTTGTATGGCCGAGTGACTTCATTTTGGGTCGAATGGAATTGGGGTTACCGAGTGAGGTTTGAGGTCGAGTGGATTGCATCCCTTGGTGATCTCAGTCGGTTTCTTCTGTTATATCTTGAATGTCCTTGACTCTAGGGCAGTGAATTTGGGTAAGGCATCCAGGTTAGGCCTATGATCCTACCCTAGGTACATGTCATCGTCAGCCACGACAGCTTCCGACGAGTGCTTCAGAGCGGCCAGTAGCAGGCCGCCAACCACCCCCGCTGCATCGAGGTGATCATCGCGGCCTCTTTGCCACCACGACCGCAAGGTGTTTGACACTTTGCCCATAAAGGTATGGACAGTGGAGATGAATTTTTCTTCCACCACTTCATTTATTCATCGGATGATTCGTCGTCGGATGGTGAAGATCTTGTGGTGGCTGCATTTGTCGTTCACGACCACATTGAACAACAGTTTCCTCGGTACAGGGGGTCACTCCCTGGCCGTGCTCCCAACCTGAACTGCAACAGGGAGAGAGGCCACCCCCTGCTCTATGCCGATTACTTTGCGAACACCCCGCTCTTCAAGCCGGATAAATTCTGTCGCCGTTTTCGTATGGCAAGGCATGTGTTCAATCGTATCCGAGAGGGAGTGGTTGCTCATGACCCATACTTCGAGTGCAAGACGGATGCCCTTGGCAAGCTTGGATTCTCCTCTTACCAGAAATGCACCGCGACCATCCGCATGCTTGCATATGGAATTTCAGGTGATCTGGTGGATGAGTATGTGCGTATGAGTGAGTCCACATGTCTGCTGTCACTGTACAAGTTCTGCAAGGCCGTGGTGGCAGTGTTTGTCCCTGAGTACTTGAGGCAGCCAAGTGCCGCTAATAGAGAGAGATTGTTGTCGACCAACGCAGCTAGAGGCTTTCCAGGCATGCTTGGCAGTATCGATTGTATGCATTAGGAGTGGAAGAACTGTCTATTTGCTTGGCACGACCAGTACAGGGGGCATGTCAAAGCGTGCACTGTCATATTAGAAGCGGTGGCTTCGCAGGATCTTTGGATATGACATTCTTTCTTCGTTACGACAGGTTCTCACAATGATATCAACGTGTTGCAGCGTTCTCCAGTCTTCGCAAGGCTTGCAGAAGGCCACTCCCCATCTGTCAACTTTGAGATCAACGACCACCAATACAACAAGGGATACTATCTAGTTGATGGTATATATCCTCAGTGGTCAACTTTTATGAAAACATCAAACCCCCAAGGTGAGAAGTGAAAGAGATTTGCCCAAATGCAAGAGAGTACTAGAAAGGATGTGGAACGTGCTTTTGGTGTGCTTCAATCCCGATGGGGTATCGTTCGAAACCCTGCACTGACATGGGATGAAGGGAAGTTTTGAGAGGTGATGACTGCTTGTGTGATCATGCACAATATGATCGTTGAGGACGAGCGTGATGACATGATCTTCGACCAAGGATTTGATTATCAAGGTGAAAATATTGAGCCCCTGCACCAAGAACCGGCCACATTTGAACAGTTTGTCCAATTTCATCATGAACTGCGTGATTGGCACACTCATTTGAATCTTCAAAATGACTTGGTTGAACACGCCGTGGAGTCACATTGTCAACCAATAGATGTATTGGTTCATCATGTTCATTCAAGACAATTTCGATTTGGTTGTAAAACTATTTTATTACAGACATCCGATTGAGTTGTAAAACTATTTTTATTTTCAGACAATTAATATTTGGACGTGCAAACTTGTTTTGATATGTAAATATGGGCATTTTTGGCCGTGGCGGACATGATGGGGCCAAAGGATGCGACCGCACGCTGGACGCACGGTCGCCGCATCCCAGGACAGGACGGGACACGACCCCATTGCCCTATCCAAACGGATCGAATCTGGGCAAAGCGGACGTCCGTTTGGGGTCGTACGATGGAGTTGATCTAATTATACGGTAAAAGCGAGTTGTTTTCGGAAAATTGTTTTTTTTTAGAATTTCTGAAAATGGGTTCAGATGAAAACGGTTGAGCAGCTTGAGATTTTAACCGCCAAACAAGAACCCACCCAGGGGCAGAACGGGAATACCCGAGAAATGCAATGTACACAATCGTACGTAGAAATGAGAGGTAGATTGGGCGAATAATTCGCGCTCCTCCACCCGTCTACCACTACGCCTACGCCTACGCGCCGTACCACCTTCTCCTCCTCTCCTCCCCGATCTCGCCAGCCAGCCAGCGAGCGCCGAAAAAGAAAAAAAGGAAAAAAGAGTTCCCACACCACACACCCCCGCCGTCTCCTCCATCTCATCCTCCTCCTGCTCCTCGCCGTCGGCGGCTTCAGCCCCTAGGCGGACCGCCGCCGGATCCGACCGCGGAAGCTCCCCGCTTCCGCCGTCGCCGCCGCCGCCGTCAGATCCGCGGAAGCGCGCCGCGGATCCGCCGCCCCGCAACCCGCGCCGCGAGGGCCGAGCCTTTCAGCTCGGCATTGGCTTGGTCCGATCCGGAGGCCTCCTTTTTGGTGCGTGTCCTGTTTCTGTCTGGTCCCCCGGCTGTCTCCCTTTGGCACGATCTGAGATCTTTTTTTCTTGTGTTTTTTTGGATATTTTTTTTTGCTGGAAGCGGCGTTGATTGTTTGATCCAGCTTCGAGGCATAGCTCAGAGATTAAGGAGTTTGAGTGAGGGATTTACTAGCTCCGCGACCAAAGTCTGTTCTGTTTCGTATTAGTTGTTGAGGGGGCAAGCGGTGCCATGCTTTTTGTGGGGTTTAATGAAGTTTAGTTCGTGCTAATTTAGCTGCTCTATTTTAAGTTAGTTACCTGCATTCAAGTCAAGCTCGTTGAAATGTTTAATCCAGCTTTCAGTAATATTAGCTTGTTTTATCATGCTCCAATTCTTTTTTCAGCTGTCGATCTCACAATAATCATGAGCTGCTCCAACTCTCTCTTTTCTTCAGCAGGCTGACTGAAGAAATCTGTGGTCTTGGAGGTGTCCATGGTGCAGAATCGTCAAGTATGAGATGTGTGCGGCACATGGTGTGCTGAAGTCCGGTGTGAACTTGCCCTTCTGGTAACTTGGTTGCTTACTGGGGTGATGCATGGGCCGGGACACGGCAGTTATATATGAGTACCGTTGACCCCTTGCTCCTGTCATCATCCGGAAGTGCAGACTCGCCTTCAAAGCATACGGCTCCTGCTCGGCCATCGGTGGGCTCATTGAACTGCCTCTGCCGTGCTGATTCATGCTCTTCCTCAGTGTATGAGGATTGCGATACTGCTTCTGTTAATTTTGCGGATGAAGGGGATGCCATACCAAGGCATTGTCCGGAGGAGTCTGATGTGAGCAGGGTGGCAGAGCGTTTCCAGTCTGCTGATTCGCATTTCTTCCATCGTCTCTCGGTGGAATGCTCTCAGAAGGAGAGGCAGCGGAAGATTTCTTGGGGTGGTGTAATGGAGATGCAGCGCTCTCCATCATCCCTAGAGGTCGGAGTAGTATCTTCCTCCCAGGAGAAACCAAATCGACCCCCGAGGGGCAGGAACAAGAGCTCACATTTTGAAGACCTGTTTTCATCTGAGCAAGAGCATGACCCAAGGCTAATTTACATCAATGATCCCTGCAGAACAAACGACCGATATGAATTTACAGGAAATGAGATTCGGACAAGCAAGTATACTTTGATTACTTTCCTGCCTAAGAACCTCTTCATCCAGTTCCATCGGCTGGCTTATGTATACTTCCTAGTTATTGCTGCTCTTAACCAGCTACCTCCTTTAGCTGTGTTTGGAAGGACTGCTTCATTGTTCCCGCTACTTTTTGTGTTGTTTGTGACTGCTATAAAAGATGGTTATGAAGACTGGCGTCGTCACAGATCTGACAGGAATGAAAATAACCGAGAGGCACTTGTTCTTCAACATGGTGATTTTCGGTCAAAAAAATGGAAACACATTTGTGTGGGGGAGGTTGTCAAAATTCATTCCAATGAAACAATGCCATGTGATATGGTCCTGCTGGGTACAAGTGATCCAAATGGTATAGCTTACATCCAAACAATGAATTTGGATGGCGAGTCAAACCTGAAAACAAGGTATGCTCGCCAGGAAACTGTTACCATGATAAGCCACAGCTCATATTTGGGGTTGATCAAATGTGAGCAGCCTAACAGAAATATCTATGAGTTTACAGCTACCATGGAGCTGAATAATCAGAGGATTCCGCTTGGCCAATCTAACATTGTATTGCGTGGGTGCCAGCTCAAAAACACAGAATGGATTATCGGGGTCGTCGTCTATGCTGGCCAGGAGACAAAAGCTATGTTAAACAGTACAATATCTCGTTCAAAGAGCAGCAATCTAGAGAGTTACATGAACAGGGAAACCCTTTGGTTATCAGCTTTCCTCTTGATCACATGCTCAGTTGTTGCTACAGGGATGGGTGTATGGTTATTTAAAAATACTAAAAACCTTGACGCACTACCATACTACAGGAGAAAGTACTTCACCTTTGGCAGGGAAAACAGAAAGGATTTTGAGTTCTATGGCCTTGCATTGGAGATATTTTTCTCCTTCTTGAGTTCTGTGATTATCTTTCAGATAATGATACCAATATCATTATACATCACCATGGAGCTAGTTAGAGTGGGGCAGTCATACTTCATGATTGGAGATACTCGGATGTATGACAGTAGTTCAGGTTCAAGATTTCAGTGCCGGTCATTGAATATCAATGAAGACCTAGGCCAAATACGGTATATATTTTCTGACAAAACAGGTACCTTGACTCAAAATAAGATGGAATTTCAGCAAGCGAGCATCTATGGGAGGAATTATGGGAGCTCCTTGCAGGTCACTAGTGACTCATCACATGAAATAACCATTGCAGGCAAGTTAACTACTTTTTCTCTATAAATCTATTTTGCAGCTCTTTTTTTCTGTTTTAGATCACTCTTTCATTCCTATAGTAATAATAAAAACCTAGATGATTGGTGATCGATTGGCACGTGCAACTAGACCCACCTTTCTCCAGGCTGAATTACTACCCGTTGTACTTAATTTAATTAGCTCAAAGTAGTGAAAGTTCAAGTTTCTAGTTCCGATGAACGAAAATGGAATTTTGAAACTAGTAAAGACACAAGTACAGCTGGTATTTGATCGTGTACCTATAAATGATTAAGTTTCTATCCTTCTACAGAGTCATCGAGCCAACATGACAGGAAGCCCAAGTCAGAAATCAATGTTGATGCACTACTCTTGGCACTTCTGAAACAACCATTGTTTGGGGAGGAAAGACTCGCAGCCCATGATTTTTTCCTTACTTTGGCTGCATGCAATACTGTCATTCCAGTTAGCACAGGAGGTTCTCCCGATTTGACCAATGAAGTAAGTGAGGTTGGTGCAATTGATTACCAGGGCGAATCACCTGATGAGCAGGCCTTAGTAATTGCAGCTTCTGCTTACGGATACAAGCTTGTTGAAAGAACAACTGGCCACATTGTTATAGATGTTCAGGGCGAGAGGATAAGGTAAATACTAGAACATTCTTTGTTTTATGAGAACATTTAAGCTACCTTTAATTTCTTCCCGAGTTGACCATGAAATGCATTTTGTACCTGTTGACAATCTTCTACATGTATTTCACGGAACAATTTCATTGTCACAAACAGGTTGGATGTTCTTGGTCTGCATGAATTTGATAGTGTGAGAAAAAGAATGTCTGTTGTTGTAAGATTTCCAGACGACACTGTGAAAGTTCTTGTCAAGGGTGCTGATACTTCAATGCTTAGTATTTTGAGGACCAGGAACCATGATGGACTTTTTGATTCTTTGCACGCCAAAACTATAGAAACTACAGAAAATCATTTGTCAAGTTATTCCTCAGAGGGTCTACGAACCTTAGTAATTGGTTCGAAGTACCTGAGCAATGAAGAATTCAGTGAATGGCAGGAAAGGTACGAAGAAGCTAGCACCTCCATGACAGAGAGATCGGCAAAGCTCCGTCAGGCGGCAGCCCTTGTAGAGTGTGATTTGACTCTTCTGGGTGCAACTGGAATTGAAGATAAGTTGCAGGATGGTGTGCCTGAGGCCATTGAGTCCCTCCGTCAGGCTGGAATCAAGGTCTGGGTTCTCACAGGGGATAAGCAAGAAACTGCTATATCGATTGGTTTATCATGTCGATTATTAACTCAAGGTATGCATTCAATTATCATAAATGGTTCCTCCGAGATTGAATGCAGGAGCCTTCTAGCTGACGCTAAAGCCAAATTTGGAATCAAGTCGGCTGACCTTGGAAAGCAAGATGTGGAAGATCTGCACAACAGCGATGTTTCAAAATTAAGGTCCTCTAATGGTCAAGCATCTGAAAGTGGAATACAAAACTTCCAGTTGACTGGGGTTATTGCTAATGACAAGTCAGTAAACATCGAGGAATCACCAAATTTTGATGATGCTGAGTTAGCACTGATAATTGATGGGAACTCCCTTGTGTATATTCTAGAGAAAGATCTTGAATCAGAGGTTTGTGATCATATTCTGTTTATCTATTAATAATAATAATACATATCTTTGTGTTCTGTTTCAATTGGTCAAACATATAGTCAATAGCTTTAGTTCAGCAATATTAGTTGCTATTTTAGTGCACACACCATGGCTGCACATGTAACTAATACAAGTTGACGTACAAAAATACCGGTCATACTTAAGCAATAATTTCATATTTGCCAACTTTCTGTTTGACAGTTATTTGACTTGGCAACCTCCTGTAAAGTTGTCATCTGCTGCCGTGTTGCTCCTCTGCAAAAGGCTGGAATCGTCGATCTGATTAAAAGCAGGACGAGTGACATGACCTTGGCAATCGGTGATGGTGAGATTCTGTATCCGATTCATGTTGCTATGTTGTTAGTGAGCATATTTTTTATCTTAGTCTTCTGTATCAATTGGCTTGTCCAATGGTAAAATATGTAGTGCAAATTACTAGTGATGATAACTTGCTTGAACTAGAATGCCAACTTTTTGGTGATTTGTTTCTTTTTAGTTTTCCTCCTATAGTTGAACCACATCATGAGTGTTGGTGCTAAAAGTATTTTATTTTATTACATCACCAGCTGAATGATAGTGCGAATACCGGTAACACATGGTTGCACCTACGTTTTGTATCTTAGGTGTTTGAATGTTTTTTTTTTGTTGTTGTATCCTGGCCATCATCTCGTGCATTGCATATCTGTAAAGAGTGCAATTCAGCTATACACTGGTAAGAGTTTATACGGATTTATACAATAACAAACACCCAGTCAGCTTAACCCGACAATTAGTACAGAGCCACAAATCATTTCTGTCAGTTGCAATTGAGATAAAATAATACGATACTCTAGGTTGATGCCAATTTCTGTTTTCGCTGTACATCAAACTAGTCAATTTTTTTTGTCACCTTGGAGACACGCTAACTGTTTCCTACTATTTGGCCTCTGCTCACGTTCATATTGACAGTTTGGTTTTTCTAATCTTGTTTTCTATTTGCAGGGGCAAATGATGTTTCAATGATACAGATGGCTGATGTTGGTGTTGGTATATGTGGTCAAGAAGGTCGTCAAGCGGTGATGGCTTCAGATTTTGCTATGGGGCAGTTCCGCTTTTTGAAGAGATTGCTTCTTGTACATGGGCACTGGAATTATCAACGTATGGCATACATGATTCTCTACAACTTCTATCGGAATGCTGTCTTTGTGCTAATGCTCTTCTGGTACATATCCCCTCCTCTATGCTTTTCTCCTATGCTGTAAGCTAAGTATACCTGTGTCATCTAGTGACTATTCAAATGTAAGAATATACAGAAGCATCATCCTCCTGCCCCTTTTGGCCTTTTTTGGCATCTTGTAATGCAGGTTGATCTAATGTTTTAATGATTTGATGTAGGTATATCTTGCACACTGCATATTCCGCAACGCTTGCGCTAACAGATTGGAGTAGTGTTTTCTATTCCCTTATCTACACATCAGTTCCCACAGTAGTGGTTGGTATTCTAGACAAGGACTTGAGTCACAATACTCTTCTTTATTATCCGAGACTATATGAGGCAGGGCTTCGAAATGAGGGCTACAATATGACACTCTTCTGGATCACAATGCTAGATACCTTGTGGCAAAGCCTTGTCCTTTTCTATGTACCTTTCTTCACATACAATATCAGTACGATGGACATATGGAGCATGGGAAGTTTATGGACAATTGCGGTGGTTATACTGGTCAATATTCATCTGGCCATGGACATTCAACGTTGGGTGCTTATAACCCATCTCGCCATATGGGGCTCTATAGCTGCAACGTTTTTGTGCATGGTGTTAATAGATTCTATACCTATATTCCCTAATTACGGGTAAGTTTTCACTGATTTGCTCTCTTGATCCCTCTTATTTATTGTCCAAAGGTGACAAGCCTAAGAATCTTATATTTGGCAGGACACTATACAATATGGCTGCTTCAAGAACTTACTGGCTTAGTGTTTGCCTTATAATAGTCTTGGGGTTGCTTCCTCGGTTTCTTTGCAAAGTAATATATGAGACCTTCTGGCCATCTGATATTCAAATAGCAAGAGAAGCTGAGTTGTTAAAGAAGCTGCCTCAACAGTTGCGATCAAGGCCTGAAAGTGATATCAGCTAACAACAATGGTTTCATGCAGTTAGTTCGTCACCCAGTTTGGGAACTGTGTTGATTCATTTGTTGAGCTGGTCTTTTGTTAAAAAAAGGTGAGTTTTATTCACGACTGCCATATGATTATTATTTAGTTTATTCTACTATCATGTTTTTAGACACACGCAAGAGCACAATTTGCATTACTTAACTGCAGTCAAGTTATGCATTTATGACTTTGTAGTAGATCATAAGAAGCAATCATGAGCTAGCAGTGTTTCTGTAGGATGAGATTGAAAAATCACACGAGCTGCAGTTTCAGCTATTCAGCAACTATTTCCAGTAATTTTTTAGGCACAAACATCCCAGTCTGTGACTTGCATTTTTATACTGTATTTGATATTGTTCTTCCTGTAGCATAGCGTGCAAGTTTTCATTGTGGACTAGTGCTGACCTGCCGGTTCTGCCTGTTGTTTTGTGAAATTACTGCCCTAGATTATACATGAGGACACAAGTTAGCAAGGACAAGAGATTCTGGCTGTAGAAGAGGCTGAAAAATGCACTGAAGCGGCAGTTGCGAAGAACTAACTGTACGGCGAGGCATCAAACAGCTTCATCCTTGGGGGGTGGGGACTAGTGATGAATCAGATGACAAATGTACAGATAAGGGGGGAATGATATATACTCTGTAATTTAAGATAGAGTTGTGTCTAGGAGGAAATAAAGAGGTACATAGATACAGATTCTTTTTGCACTTTGCCAAATCTTTTGTATTACCTGACGATATGTTAACCATTTCCCTTTTCTTCCCCCTCGTTGAGGTTTTAGGTAGCTTAGTGGTGTGCCTGGTTGGAATTTTATGCTTTAAAAGGGTACAGGATAAATTTTCCTAGTGAGATCCAGAACTTCAGAAATTTGAGTCCAACATTGGAAATTTCATTATATCTTTTTTTTGTGGTTTATTGCTGAATTGCCCTGACGAAGAGTGTTTTTTTGTGTGCTTTTGCTTGCCTTGCTGATTATTGGCCCCCTAATCTGTTTTTGACGCAAAGTACTATTTTTGAGGTTTTTGAAGCTGCTTAAGCCACCTGGCTGTCTAGTTCTGAGACCGATGAACACGCTTTGGCTGTGACGGCAAGGTCCTTGACCGTCGAGAGCTCCATCAGTGAAGGAGGAGCCTGCCGGTGGCAAACATCACACGCCTCACAACTCCATCCAAAGTCCAAATCGAAGCCTACGACACCTCAGAGTCAGAGGGCACTAATGCCGAGGGAGGCATTCTAAAATTCGGCCGGTGGGAGCGGAGGAACCAAAACTCTGAAGGCCAACTCCAAGGCGCTGTTCCAAATAGACGCAAAATTGATCTGCCTTTTATTTGTTTTTGTTCGTTTGGATTGATCAGATGGACGCCGCTGTCCGGTTTTGTCTGGCAACCCGTAGGTGCGCCCAACGCGGGCCGACACATTAAAAGAACAAAACAGGGGTTGAAAGTGCATTTCATATGTTAAATAAAAATAAAAATAAAGACATTAAAATAAAACATCTGTTGGGTCGGCGGATCTAGGCGTTCGTGCATCTAGGCGGCGGCGTCCTTATTGGTGAGGTCGGCGTACGCTGGTGCCTGCGCCTAGGGGAACGTCTACTGGAAGGCTGCAAGCTCCGTCGTCTGCCGCTCGGACTGCAACCGGCACTCCACCTCCTCCCACTCGGCCGCCAACGCCCGCGACTCAGCCTCGTACAAATGTCGCTCGCCCTCGTCGCTCGGGCCAACCACACAAGAGCGCACGACATGGACACCGGCACCGTGCTCGTAATGACCATGTTTGCCCCACCAATAGCCTCCACTCCAGAGAATAGCCCGCATAAGCAGGCTCGGGTGCAGGGCAGTGCTGGTGGCGGTGGGGGTGCCTTGGCCTCCATGCCGGCTGCCGGCTCCGTCAGTGCCTGCACAAGGCCAGACCACCTGGCAGTTCCTTACGCTCGGACTTCGCAAGCGCCCATGTGGCGTCCTCGAGGGTCGCGATGTAGGCGTCCTGCTACTCCTGGTCCTTCACCATCATCGACGGTGGTGGAGTGATGGCCGCACCCCCGAAGCTCCCCCGACGCGCACGTCGTGCTCGGTGGCGTACCACGCGTCCCAATACGTCAAATCCGTCGCGTAGCCAGGGTGGCGGTATAGCTCCGGCAGGAGGTTAGCACGGCGGTTGCGAATCTCGGCCGCCCCCGCGCGGTCAGACTGCGGCACCGCCAGCATGGAACCCTGTCGTCGGCGTGTTGGGCCGTGGTTTTTGGCCGTGCGTACCCAAATGGACACAGGCAGACCAAATGGGTCGGCGTGTTGGAGTTGGCCTAACCCTCGCATGTCAGCCGCCTCTCTCACCTGAGACCCTAACCTCCAATGGGTATAAAAGCATTTACAACTAGACTTAGCAAATCGCATCCCCTAACAGTGTGTGGACACCCCCGGTCAGTGTCATGTGTATGCAGACATGCTCCTTATTTTGTTTTTTATATGTCCGCTCATTTATATGTGATTTTTCTGTTAAAAAAAATTGCGTATGATTGATGAAGATGAAGAGACAAAAAAATAAAGAAAAGAGAAAAGGGGTCCGGGGTGGGCCACATCCTACATCAGGGACCGACATCCGGATGCGTCCGCGAGCCCTTATATCCTCTCTATATTTACATTTGTTTCAGCACGCGAGACTTGTATCCTTCCTATATTTACATTTTATTTCAATATGAGGGTTTAGGAACAGAACAGATAATACAAGGGGTTCGTCATTTTTTTCCAACCGGGCACGTCCAGGAGGCCGCTGTAGATGCTCTAACTGTCTGTACATGAAATGCTCGTGGATGCGGCAGCCCAGCTTAGCCTAGAATATCAGTGAAATGGAGGTAAAAAGGAAAAAAGGAAAGAGAAAACATCCAGGAAAATGTATAAAAATTCTGAAACGAAAGCATTAGATTCTATGCGTTGACCTGCACGGAATATTTCAATTAGACCTTCCACAAATCATAATACCGCCTCCGCCTTGATTTATTGGTCCTCTTTTCATTTAATGCTAAATTTTGATCTTATATTTAACTAACAAAATGCTA
The DNA here is from genome assembly GCF_002162155.2 of Triticum dicoccoides. Classification (NCBI taxonomy): domain Eukaryota; kingdom Viridiplantae; phylum Streptophyta; class Magnoliopsida; order Poales; family Poaceae; genus Triticum; species Triticum dicoccoides. Next base: position 187,614,614 of record NC_041386.1, on the reverse strand, counting down.
ATGCATGTAATAAAAAATAATATCACTAGAAACTATGTTCAAATACAAATCCAACAATATAACTTTTGATGACATATTATTCTCTTAGTTAAATCTATGGTCAAAGTCTGGCACAAAAGACTAAGGAGACAAATAAACCAGGACGAAGGTAGTAGTAGCTTAATAAATATCTTCAAGGCCAAAAACAAGAAGGCAAAATCATCAACATATATGATTATATAGTTGCTAGTTCATTCTATAAGCGTACATATGATAAATACACAAGGAACTGCCGCAACACCATTTCGATCCATGCAGAACGGGAGCGATGCAGTCAAGCGTTTGACAGGGTAGGCTTCTACCAATCTACTGTACAAGTCTACACGCCAACCACAACAACTGCAGTAAGCCACACTCCATGCTCTCAAACTCTAGTATATTTCGCCAACTTCTTTGTATCGGGTAGTCATCATTGGACGGGTAAAATCATGTGGAAGTCAAATCCTTCAACACAAAGTCACCACCTACACATTGGAATCGCACGCAAGCTTCAGCAGATGTCAGCTATCCATGAATCCAGAGGGAAACGGTACGGTACTTCACTGCAATTGGGCACAATGGAATTGGTTAGCATGCTACTCAGGGCCGGGCCGGTAAAATTTGGGGCCCTGTGCTACTACTTCATTGATAACGAGTTAAATAAATGAGTCTCACATTATTCAAAAACTTCACAATGGTCGTCGTGTTTATGCTAAATGTTTTGCAAAAACTGCCTCGACTATGACTCAAACCACAGGAACTGAACTACAACATAATTTTATCTAAAAACTTCCATGCAAAGACAAAAACACAGAAAACTTTTCTCGCAGAAGGGGGAGCAGACAATTGTGAAACAGGTCTGTAGCTCTTTGCTGGAGTAAATAAACATGAAGTTCCATTCTATAGCTGCTCTATAGCAACCCAGGGCTAAGCTGACTGAAGCATGTCAAAGAGGAATGCCTCCCACTATGCATATAATGTGGATCTGAGAAAAATGACAAGCAAATGCTAGCTCGCTACGGAATAGCATATTCTCTTAAGTATAAACAAACAGATAGAGGGAGGGTAGAAGAAGAATGTAGATAAAGCATGTGAAGATGATTCGCAAAAAGACAAAAACAAAAAAAGAAGTGAAGATGGGTGTGAGCTCGCTTAGAGTGGAAGGGAAACGTAGCAGAAAGTTTCAAGTCAAAAGCTACAGCTTAGGACCATGAATATTATGAGCCCTAATCCTGACCTAGAGTCAACTAATCCAAATTCACTATGCTATGTACTAACTTGTTATCCAACCATATTTGCGAGGCAGTTGCCTCCGGCGCTCAAAGTCAAAAGTGCTATCTGCATGCTTGGATAACACAAGATTACATTCCATAGTATTCCACAAGGAGTACAGCTGCACTAAGTCAATAACTTCTCATGCACGTTTATCCTCAGTAAACACATGCATGTTCACAATATCTCCTGTCCCTTTAACAGCACTGCCTACAAGAGAGAGTCCTTCCTCGTCAGCCTCATCACCTGTCTCCTCTGAATATGCAAATCTGTACACAGCAAGAAGGTCACAAAAAAACAAAGTTAAATCTGTGCACATGGTTCATACTAACAACTCTATGCGAAACAAGTCATTCTTTCAACCGTACCTAAGCTAAGCTATAGGTATAAGGGTTTTTACAGACAATGTGATCAACTAATGTTAAATAGTGAACATGTTGAAGGAACTGTAAATACATTCGTTTTAGAAGTCATAACGTGAGTTAGAATATACTCCCTCCGTTCCTAAATATAAGTTTTTTTAGAGTTTTCAATAAGGACTACATACGGATTATGTAGACATATTTTAGAGTATAGATTCACTCATTTTGCTCCATACGTAGTCCCCATTGGAATATCTAAAAAGACTTGTATTTAGGAACGGAGGGAGTATATAACAGTGGTGACCAATATCGTGGAAAATGGAGTAATAGTTTTAGAAATGCACTGATTGTATTGTTGGATAAGTATGGCACATGTTTGTAATAACATATGTATAGAAGAAAAAACAGGGTTAAATCATCTCTTCAGAATATCGTGGAAGTGTTGATGGTTACAACATATCAGCCGGGCATAAATAAAAACCTTCCACAATAATGTTCTTGACAGCTTAGTCAACAATATGAACTGTCTCAAAAAGAGACAAATCCAGGACTGAGTTAGAACATAACAGATATGAACCTTGCACAATAATGTTATTGACAGCTTAGTCAACATAGTGACAGTTAGAGACTTAAATAGTGCTCAAGCTGAATGAACTACATTGTGTACATGCAAACCCAAATGAACAATTATACTCAAATGAGAAGACGGTGAACTTCATAGCAGAGGGAATACCCTGTTGGATTACGAGATGGTGACCAAAGGGCGCATATGATGGCAAGAAGGACATATGAGAGGACATTCCAGAAGGCAGGGATGACCCAAGCCCTTCGCCAAAGCTCACTCAATGGATCGGTTGCATTGAAATATAGCTGATTCAAAACCAAACAAATAAGTCAAATCATACTTAGAAACAGAACCTGCATAAAGGTGATCACTCATTCCCAAGAGGCAAACAACTCCATGAGTCAATATCATATAGGAGGCGGACAAGGGAAAAAAAGTTGATTTGGCATTTGCTTCTATGTTCTCCAACAATTTGCATGAAATAATTGATGTTTAGTGATCGTATGACAAGTCTGCATGCTAACAGTTTATTCATTTTCCATTTGTGGCTACTTTCCCAAATTGCAACGATAGAATCCTAACACATACCTCATAGCCAATCCAAGCAATTGAGATAACCACTGACATAGCTAGAGAATTTGTAAACTTCCGATACAATTCAAGTTTCGCCATGCTTCTCCGCAGCTGTCATGTAATCAGAGAAAGGTTAGTACATAAACTATATGATAAAAGGATATTAAATGAAAGAATAGACAATAAATTAATCGACTTGTTTTTAGGCAGTATAGGTATTAGAGCAGAGCAACCAACTTTATCCTGGACCCAAACAAGTTGGGTGATAAACCCAATTTTTTGGAGTGGCATGTTCACCTCATGTGAACTCAATAACATGCAACACAGATACTGATTGTTGAAAGACATGGCCACAGTGGAGCATAAGTTGGATGCTTAGCATAAGATACAACTAGCTACAGCTTTTGCTAGAATGTAAACAGCTGTAGCACGAGCCCTTGTATCGCCATTCAGAAATACCAAAAAAAATGCTATGTTGATGTACGGAAAAAACACAGTTTAGAGAAGCATGCTTCATAATAATAGCATGGTGGACCCATCCAACTAGAACATATTTTTTACTTAGACTAGCAAGAAAGTGAGGCAGCTACCTGCAGTTTCTCTAGAGTTCTAGAGAGGGATGAAAATATCCAGATGATGAAGGTAGCATCAAGTATGGCAACAGGTAACACTAGAAATAATCTCGTTTTGCCAGAGAAGTCATTGATGTTTCCCAGATTTTCAACAAGTTCAAGGGCTTCTGAGGCAGTAAAATAGATGATAGCAAGAGCAGCAACTCTGTATGTAATCCCACCCAATGTGGGTCGAACAACACCATAGCCCATTGAAACTACTAAAAGAAGAACGCGAGACACGGTCTTCTTCACAGCAGTAAATGTAACCGCCCACAAGGTTATGCCCATAGGTCTGGTCCCAGTTGAATTGAAGTTAGCATACTCAAAGTACCAGAAAGCCATTTCGCACATACCAAGTGCAATAACAGCTGTTATATGGTAATGCAGCTGCAAAATATCCTTCCAACATCTCACAAACTGAAGAAACCATAGAAGCCCAAGTGCAAGATACGCAAGTGACATGAAACCAAAAAATGTCATCATCGGGGCCATTTTTCCAGGGATATAACCATGAGGATTCCGCCAAACTGTCCTGCCTGTAATCTTCAATCCCCGGAGTTGAGGATCACAGAACATAAAGTAGAGATAGTACATCCCTGTTTTGTTTATAGAGACGCTCTGTGTTCCCATGGTAGTTTCTTCGTTTTTACCATCAAAGAATGTCTGAATTCTTTTTGGCCAGTCTGGATTATCAGGATTTGGCCGTATAATAACTTCACCTACTTTACAGGACTTCTCCTTGTCAAGCTCAGGCGTGCAGCATATTGCATCAGAGTGCAAGTAAGAACCCCCGATTTTGTCTCTGTCCTGGATCTCAACAATAATAGCCTCTACTAATCCTGTCTTTTGCTGCATTTCTTCATGTCTAGCTGCTGACTCCTGGGACCGTCGAAATGTAACAATGTCAAACCTGAAAGAGTAGTCCCATTTAGATAGCAGAAAATTCAATAATAACTGAAGGATATCTGCCCTTGATATTCGTATTTCCATAATTTATTTGCGTTTGTTTATTCATCTATGCATTTTAACAACACAAAGGATTGTGAAACAAATGCTTCATGAAATGTATGCC
>NC_041386.1:187603163-187609839 GCF_002162155.2 Triticum dicoccoides | reverse complement strand
TGGAGCACTGTCATGTTGTGTTTGTTGTCTATGAAAAGCACACACGTTATCTTTCACATGTCAGGGCACGACAATCACATTAGCATGTGAAATATTAATACATACATTAAGTCCATGGCAATGATTATCATACCGAGCTATCGGAAAACAATGGTGACATTTCCTGAATATGACAAAACAGAGCAAGAACTGGACTAAGCTCGGTGATTGAATTCACTAATGTCTATGGGATCACAACAGTTACAAATAAAAAGAAGCAACTTCTGTCGAGAGAACGGGCAACTTGGAGCAGCTGCATCCAATCATCTCAACAGATCAAAGTCTATGCGCATAAAATTCCACAAATCCTCACCTGATCACCTACGTAATTGGAACAGAAACGACTATAGAACCCCAGGAGGGGACACTGGAGACTTAAAGCATTGCAGACAAAATCAAGCAGCCTTACACATCATCGCCCAAAAAGCAACACCAGCGAAATTTAACAGAACAAAAGGCGCACGCAACAGTTAACAAGCGCATCAGATCCTAACTCGGACACCCGACCAAAGCGCGCCTGATCCGGGGCAGCCCGATCCCCGCAAAACCCTAAGGGGAGTACTCCAGTCCAGAAGGGACGCCTGTCGTACCTGATGAAGGAGTTGGAGGAGTTTGAGGAGGATTCGGAAGCGTAGAGGCCCTCGCTGCCGCCGTGGAAGAAGAATGAGTTGGCGCGCGGCGCAAAGCCGCCGCCGGAGTACTCGTGGATGGACGCGTCCGCGCCGCGGGCCGCGAGGGCGAGGGCGAGGGCGAGCGCGAGAAGGGCGAGACCCGGGCGGGCGCCTCGCCGCGGCAGCCGCATCGGGAGGGTACGAGAGGACAAAGCCGTCGCCGTCGCCGTCGCGTGCAGATGTTTGCTCTCGTATCGTATCGGGAATGGCGATGGAAGGTTCGAGGCTCTCGTCTGCTGGAAGTGTGAGCCCGGTGGTTAAGGTTTGGTGTATTGAGGAATCAGAAGTTCAGAGCATCGCTTGCCCAGTTCCCTCTCAGGTTTGCTCTCAGTGAGAGATGGACGCGATAAGATGGTGAAAGGAGTAGCGTGTTTTTTTTATTATCATTGGATAGGGAGTAGCGTACCCATCCGTTGCACGATCAGAGCCTACAGATTTTCTGGAAAAACAAACTAAGCGAACTTTGAGTGAGTTTACGGAAAAACTATTTATATATACACTTCCAAACATATACAACATGAAAACATAACTGATGATGTATCTAATGATATGCACTTGATATTTTAAATGCACATATTTTTATCTATAAACTTAGTCAAAGTATGTAATGTTTGACTTTTGAAAAAACACACTATGTTATAAAACACAGAGAGTACTATTTTGTCTAGTGGACTGTCAAGAAAACATATTTTACCATGGATGGGCTTGGGAGGATCTGTACCCGCCATTTATTTTCTTTCTTTTCTTTTTTGGGCGGTCCAATAGTACCAGAACACTGAGATGGACGAGTTTTATCCATTCTTTCTATTTACATATTTAAATATGATATTTGGTTTACCCGTGAAAAAGGTATTGTTTTTGGTATATGTAAGTATGTTTGAATTGTACAATATATGTAGGAGTTCGGTTAAGTTGGATTTGTAATTACTAGAGAGTTGGATATCTAAGTCCAATACGTACAACCGGGTCTAAGATACAAACACACCGCAAAACTTGGACATAATGACTAGAGCTTTGCAAAGAAGATGGTCTTCGGGTCAACGTTGTCAAAGAGCTTGGGTATAGTGAACTTGAGCTTCCCGTACTCTTTTTCATCTTGATGGGGGTGCCTTTCAATAGTCATGCCAAGGAGGTCAATGTCTTGAGTAAGATTCCTCTTGTAGGCGGTGCCCTTTGGCATCAATCAATCTCTTAACCTCTCTTCCTCTTGCTCATCATTTGGTTCATGGTCCACCGCCCTTCGTGCTTGCACTCATGCTTGAAGTCGATATTGAAGTTCATTTCCATTCCTTCGTGATGGAGGCATTCCCTGATCGATGGAGTGTAGAATATTCTTGAACGAAAGTATTCATTGAACTCTCTCCTCCCCCCTCTCTCTCAGCTTGAACTTGCTGAGTTTGCTTGAAGAGCTTTTGAGGACGTTGTTGATGTTGGCTCGAAGCTCACTGAGTTGTTGATCTTCTCCATCGATTCTTCCTCCCACTCTTGTAGTAGAGTCTCACATGGCTTCTTGACGAGGAAGTGTTTATATCGAGTTCTAAGAACTAGGGGGTGAATAGTCCTATAAAAATAACACAACTATACAATTTTGAGGTTGACCGTTTTTAGCTTGAGAAAACAAGGATTAGACAAGCACAAGCACTTAACAGAAAAGTATTCAAGAGTGATAAGCAGTGGAAAATAACAATCTCACAAGTAAGTAGGATGTAGAGTTAGAGAATGCAAACACCCATGGCAAGAGGATTTTCCCGTCGGACAATTGGCGCTATTCTACATCCAAGTTGATAGAGGCTTCAAACCAAAGAGTTCTAGGATTCAAGTACCCTAGGTATGACATCCACCAAACGGCCCACGAAGCAGAACCAACCTATTTCACCATAACTTGTACTTGGAAGCCCCATGATGTCCTACAAGTGCACGACTTTGTAGCAATTTCACGGTAAGTAAGGTTGAAAGTGCATTTAATCCCCGGGTGGTTTTGGTAATTAATAACAACACATATGTCATTGATCTAATGAACATTGATGATAGATTTCACAAAAGATCAATGATTGGCATGGCAAGGATTAGTGGATGTGGACCCCTCAAAATACAAAGGACAAAGATTGGCAAAGCTTCCCAAGACTCTACATTTTTGGTTAAGTGATCTAAGATCACTTGAGTCCATAGAAAAAGCCAATACTATTAAAAGGGATGAAGTTTTGTTCATGACTCAATTGCTCAAGTGCTTAGTGATATTGCTCCAAAACCCTCAAATACTTCGCCACTTTCATCATATCCAAAACCCTAAAAATCCATCTCGGTCCCACTGAAACAATCCTATCCGGACCCACCGAGATGATCCCATTCTATGCCACAGCCAAAACCATAGCAATTCGGTTTGACCGAAATGGTTCTCGGTCCCACCGAGACGACCTGACCAAGTTTTTGTAATGAAGTTGTTTCATTTCGGAATCACCGAGATGAACCGATCAGAATTACCAAAGCGAGGTCTTGCCCGAGCCATTGCACTTCGGTCCCACCGAGTTGGTATGATCTGTCTACCGAAAAGCCTAACGGTCAAGTCTTTTGCACTAGTCGGTCTCACCGAGATTCTCATGTCGGTGTCACCGAGTTGGGTCAAAGACTTGTAACGGTTAGATTTTTGGTGATGCCTATTTATACCCTCCACCACCACCTACTCTCTAAGAGAGCCATCAGAACGAAACACAACTTCCACCATTCATTTTCTGAGAAGAGAACCACCTACTCATGTGTTGAGATCAAGATATTCCAATCCAATCATTTGAACCTTGATTTCTAGCCTTCCCAAGTTGCTTTCCATCCAATCCCCTCTCCTATGAGGGAGTGTTTGAGTGTTGGGAGACTATCATTTGAAGCACAAGAGCAAGGAGTTCATCATCAACAACACCATATATTACCTTTTGGAGAGCGGTGTCTTCTAGATTGGTTGTCACTTGGGAGCCTCCAAGATCACATGGAGTTGAACCAAGGAGTTTGTAAGGGCAAGGCGATCGCCTACTTCGTGAAGATCTACCCGAGTGAGGCTAGTTCTTCATGTACGAAAGCCATGGTGGAATAAACAAGGTTGCTTCTTCGTGGACCCTTCGTGGGTGGAGCCCTCCATGGACTCGCGCAACCGTTACCCTTTGTGGGTTGAAGTATCCATCAACGTGGACGTACAATAGCACCGCCTATTGGAACCACGCCAAAAATCATTGTGTCTTCCTTAATTGTGTTCTAACTCTCCAATCCCTCCTTTTATGTTCATATGCAAAGTCTTTACTTTTCGCTGCATAACTTTTAGACTTGCGTGTGTAGGGTGTACTTGACTCAATAGAATTGCTAAAACTTGCCCACAACTAAAACTAGGAAAAGGATAAGTTTTTATTTGGTCAAGTAGTCTAATCATCCCCCTCTAGACATACTTTCGATCCTACAAGTGGTATCAGATCTTTGGTCTCCATTGCATTGGTTTCACAACCTAGGAGAGTATTGCGTCTAGTGAGGGAAACTATCACCGTAGAGGTCCATATTTTGATGGTACAAACTTTGCTAGTTGGAAGCATAAGATGAAAATGCATATTCTTGGTCATAACCCCGCCATTTGGGCTATTGTTCATGTTGGCTTACAAGGTGAATTATTTGTGGATGCTAAAGAACCGGATCATGAAGCAGCCGCGGAAGAATTAAAGATGTTGCAATACAACACTCAAGCATGTGACATTTGTTGGGGAACATAGTATTTCAAAAAAAATCCTACGATCACGCAAGATCTATCTAGGATAAGCATAGCAACGAGCGGGAAGAGTGTGTCCACGTACCCTCGTAGACCGAAAGCGGAAGCGTTTAGTAACGCGGATGATGTAGTTGAACGTCTTCGCGATCCAACCGATCCAAGTACCGAACGTACGGCACCTCCGCGTTCAGCACATGTTCAGCTCGATGACGTCCCTCGAGCTCTTGATCCAGTTGAGGCCGAGGAAGACTTCCGTCAGCACGATGGCGTGATGATGGTGATGATGAAGTTACCGGTGCAGGGCTTCGCCTAAGCACTACGACGATATGACCGAGGTGTGTAACTGTGGAGGGGGGCACCACACATGGCTAAGAGAAGACTTGGTGTGTCTTTGGGGGTGTGATACGTCTCCAACGTATCTATAATTTTTTATTGTTCCATGCTATTATATTATCTGTGTTGGATGTTTAATGGGCTTTATTATGCACTTTTATATTATTTTTGGGACTAACCTATTAACCGAAGGCCCAGTGCAAATTGCTGTTTTTTTGCCTATTTCAGTGTTTCGCAGAAAAGGAATATCAAACGGAATCCAAACGGAACGAAACCTTCGCGAGTATCTTTCTTGGAACAAACGCAACCCAGGAGACTTGGAGTACAAGTCTGTGAAGCTTCCACGAGGCAGGGGGTGCGCCTAGGGGGTAGGCGCACCCCCACCCTCATGGGCCCCATGGAGCTCCACTAACCTACTTCTTTCGCCTATATATACTCGTATACCCTGAAAACATCCAGGGGAGCCATGAAACCACTTTTCCACCGCCGCAACCTTCTGTACCAGTGAGATCCCATCTGGGGACCTTTTCTGGCGATCTGCCGAAGGGGGATTCGATCACGGAGGGCTTCTACATCAACACCATAGCCTCTCCGATGATGTGTGAGTAGTTTACCACAGACTTTCGGGTCCATAATTATTAGCTAGATGACTTCTTCTCTCTCTTTGGTTCTCAATACAAAGTTCTCCTCCATGTTCTTGGAGATCCATTCGATGTAATACTCTTTTGCGGTGTTTTTGCCGAGATCCGATGAATTGTGGGTTTATGAATTTGATTATCTATGAATATTATTTGGTTCTTCTCTGAATTCTTATATGCATGATTTGATATCTTTGCAAGTCTCTTCGAATTATCGGTTTAGTTTGGCCTACTAGATTGATCTTTCTTGCAATGGGAGAAGTGCTTAGTTTTGGGTTCAATCTTGCGGTGTCCTTTCCCAGTGACAGCAGGGACATCAAGGCACGTATTGTATTGTTGCCATCCAGGATAAAAAGATGGGATTTATATCATATTGCTTGATTTTATCCCTCGACATCATGTCATCTTGCCTAATGCATTACTCGGTTCTTATGAACTTAATACTCTAGATGCATGCTGGATAGCGGTCGATGTGTGGAGTAATAGTAGTAGATGCAGAATCGTTTCGGTCTACTTGACACGGACATGATGCCTATATTCATGATCATTGCCTTAGATATCATCATAACTATGTGCTTTTCTATCAATTGCTCGACAGTAATTTGTTCACCCACCGTAATACATGCTATCATGAGACAAGCCACTAGTGAAACCTATGGCCCCCGGGTCTACTTTACATCTTATAAGTTTCCTATCTATAATTCTAGTTTACTATTTTGCAATCTTTATTTTCCAATCTATACAACCAAAATACCAAAAATATTTATCTTATTATCTTTATCAGATCTCACTTTTGCAAGTGGCCGTGAAGGGATTGACAACCCCTTTATTGCGTTGGTTGCAAGGTTCTTGATTGTTTGTGCAGGTACTAGGCGACTTGTGTGTAGTCTCCTACTGGATTGATACCTTGGTTCTCAAAAACTGATTGAAATACTTACGATACTTTGCTGCATCACCCTTTCCTCTTCAAGGGAAAACCAACGCATGCTCAAGAGGTAGCAGGGTGCCCCCTCCCACGTATATAAAGGGGGCAGGAGAGGTGGCTGGCGCTAGGGGAGCTCGCCATGGGGGGAGTCCTACTTGGACTCCCGGTCCAAGTAGGATTCGGTCCCCCCTTTCCTAGTCCAAGTAGGAGAAGAAGGAAAGGAGGAAAAGAAGAGAAGGAAGGAGGGGGGCGCCGCCCCCTCCCCTTGTCCAATTCGGACTGGGCAAGGGGGGGGCACCACCTCTGGTCGGCCCTCTCTCTTCTCCACTAA
>NC_041386.1:187562774-187602750 GCF_002162155.2 Triticum dicoccoides | reverse complement strand
CCCCAGTACTTCAAAACTTATCCGAAACGACACGAACCATTCTGGTGTCTGAATGCAGCATTCCAACATATGAATCTTTATGTCTCGACCATTTCGAGACTCCTCGTCATGTCCGTGATCTCATTCGGGACACCAAACAAACTTTGGTTCATCAAAACACGAAACTCATAATACAAATCGTCATCAAACATTAAGCGTGCGGACCCTACGGGTTCGAGAACTATGTAGACATGACCGAGACATATCTCTGGTCAATAACCAATAGCGGAACATGGATGCTCATATTGGCTCCTACATATTTTACGAAGATCTTTATCAGTCAAACCGCATAACAACATACTTTGTTCCCTTTGTCATCGGTATGTTACTTGCCCGAGATTCGATCGTCGGTATCATCATACCTAGTTCAATCTCGTCATCGGCAGGTCTCTTTACTCGTTCCATAATGCATCATTTCGTGACTAACTCATTAGTCACATTGCTTGCAAGGCTCATAGTGATGTGTATTATCGAGAGGGCCCAGAGATACCTCTCTGATACATGGAGTGACAAATCCTAATCTCGATCTATGCCAACTCAACAAACACCATTGGAGACACCTGTAGAGCATCTTTATAATCACCCAGTTACATTGTGACATTTGGTAGCACACAATGTGTTCCTCCAGTATTCGGGAGTTGCATAATCTCATAGTCTGAGGAACATGTATAAGTCATGAAGAAAGCAATAGCAGAAAAACTAAATGATCATTATGCTAAGCTAACGGATGGGTCTTGTCCATCACATCATTCTTTAATGATGTGATCTCGTTCATCAAATGAAAACACATGTCCATGGTCAGGAAACTTAACCATCTTTGATTTACAAGCTAGTCAAGTAGAGGCATATTAGGGACACTCTGTTTGTCTATGTATCCACACATGTACTAAGTTTCTGGTTAATACAATTCTAGCATGAATAATAAATATTTAGCATGATATAAGGAAATATAAATAACAACTTTGTTATTGCCTCTAGGGAATATTTCCTTCAACATTCTCTTCAACGGTTTGTGCCCCAAGGAGTTCAACAAGATTAGCCGCCTCGAGAATGCAAAGGAAATTTGGGATACTTTGGTTGATATGCACAAAGGTACCGAGTCCATCAAGGAATCCAAGTTGGATGTGCTTCAAAGTCAACTTGACATGTTCAAGATGAAGGATGGTGAAGGAGTCGCTGAAATGTACTCTAGGCTAGCTCTCATCGCCAATGAGATTGCTGGTTTAGGAAGTGAAGATATGACTAACAAATTCATCATCAAGAAGATCCTTAGAGCCTTGGATGGAAAATATGATACCGTGTGCACTTTGATCCAAATGATGCCCAATTAAAAATATCTCAAGCCCACGGAAGTCATTGGAAGAATTGTCGCTCATGAGATGCCACTCAAGGACATTGAGAAGCTCCACAACAAGTCAAGTGGTGCATACAAACTTCAAGTGATGCTTGTACAACTTTAAGTGAAAATCTAGTATCCAATGAGGAATTAAGCCTAATGCTGAAGAAATTCAATAAATTCTACAAGAATAGAAACAAAGAAAGAAGCTCCAACTCAAGGCAATGAGCAAAGATCATCAGGTCGTGACCATAATTGCTACAATTGTGGAAGACCCGGATACTATTCCTATGAGTGCACGACACCTCACAAGAAAAGAGAAGACTCACCTAGAAGAAAGAGTAGAAGAGACGAATCACCTCATAGAGAGAGGAGGAGTAGAGATGATCGTTACGAACGAAGACCTTATCGAAGAAACAAGGAATCAGAAGGGAAATACAAGTCAACCAAGAGCTACTCTAGAAGAAGACATCAAGCTCATGTTGGTGAATGGGTTTCTGGATCCGACTCTGACAACAACTCCAAGAGAAGTTGTCACTCCGACTCCAACTATAGTCAAGATGAAGGTGTTGTCGGACTTGCTCTAGTATCCTCCAACTCCCATGCCATATTTGATTCACCAAACGAAGGAATTGGAAGATTCTTCATGGCTAAAGGCCCCAAGGTATCACACCCCGAGTATCTTGATTTCAATAGCGACGAGGATGATTTTCTAGGTGATGATGATTTGCTTGTTGATAAAACTAATGATGTGAGCTATAATGAACTTGCTAGCAATCATGATAGTCAAGATGAAACAAATGAAAATGCTAAGAAGGAGATTGAGTGTCTAACTAAAGAACTAAACACTCTTTAAGTTAGCTCATGAAACAACTCAAGGAGATCATAGAGAGGTTCTAAGAACTCATGAGAAGCTACGCATTGAGAAGCTAAATTTAGAAAAAGAGCATGAGCTTCTTAAAGCGATCAATGATAATCTTTGAAAGAGGAGTTCTTCTTACATTGCCAAACATATTCTCCTGTCTACTTTTATGCCACAAGTTAAATCTACTCAAGCTAGTAACAAGAGTAAGGAAGGTTCTACCTCTAGTAGTAACAATAACAATGCTGAAAGGATCAATATAGTTGACTGAGGGGGGGGGGGGTGAATAGGCAACTAACAATTTTTAACTTTTCTTTACCAAATTAAACTTTGCATCAAATTAGGTTGTCTAGATATGCAACTAAGTGAGCAACCTATATGATGCAACAACCACAAGCACAAGAGCAAGCAAGGGATACAACAGAATATAGCTTGCACAAGTAAAGGTGAGAGATAACCATGAGTGGAGCCGGTGGAGACGAGGGTGTGTTACCGAAGTTCCTTCCCTTTGAGAGGAAGTACGTCTCCGTTGGAGCGGTGTGGAGGCACAATGCTCCCCAAGAAGCCACCAGGGCCACCGTATTCTCCTCACGCCCTCACACAATGCAAGATGTCATGATTCCACTATTGGTGCCCTTGGAGGCGGCGTCCGAACCTTTACAAACAAGGTTGGGGCAATCTCCACAACTTAATTGGAGGCTCCCAATGACACGAAGCTTCACCACAATGGAATATGGCTCCGCAGTGACCTCAACCATCTAGGGTTCTCAAACACCCAAGAGTAACAAGATCCGCAAGGGATTAGTGGGGGGGATCAAATTTCTCTTGGTGGAAGTGTAGGTCAGGGCCTTCTCAACCAATCCCTAGATAATCAACAAATTTGATTGGTTAGGGAGAGAGATCGGGCAAAAATGGAGCTTTGAGCAACAATGGAGCTTGAGGAGAGAAGAGGTAGTCAACTTGGGGAAGAAGACCCCCCTTTAAAGTGGGAGGAAGGATCCAACCGTTACCCACTTGTTCAGCCCGCGACATGCGGTACTACCACACATACCCATGATACTACCGCAATGGCATGCGGTACTACCACTGGGCAGTGCGGTACTACCGCTTGTGCGGAAGGGGCCAGACGATGCCCTATCACGTTAAGCAACGAGCGGTAGAACCGCCAGAGTGGTACTACCGCAAGGCAGGGTTGCATCTGGGCTGGAAAGGCACAGACTAATAAAATTACACATGTGGCTACTTCCGTTGAGATTTGGTCTGTGCAAAACTGGCACGGTACTACAACTCACAGGGAGCGGTACTACCGCGTAGGGTGTGGAAGTAAAAAATTACTTCTGCCCCTACTTCCGCGCATGTCACCGTTCCGGGCTAGAGGCCACGGTACTACCTGATACGTCTCCAACGTATCTATAATTTTTGATTGTTCCATGCTGTTATATTATCAATCTTGGATGTTTTATAATCATTTTATAGTCATTTTACATCATTTTTTGGTACTAATCTATTGACATAGTGCCAAGTGCCAGTTGCTGTTTTCCCCATGTTTTTTACATCGCAGAAAATCAATACCAAACGGAGTCCAAATGCCACAAAACTTTACAGAGATTTTTTCTGGACCAGAAGACACCTAATGGGCCCTGGCTGCGGCTGGGGGGTGCTCCGAGGAGAGCACAACCCACCAGGGCGCGCCAGGAGGCCCAGGCGCGCCTGGTGGGTTGTGCCCACCTCGGGTGCCCCCCCGGACTGCCTCTTTGCTCTATAAATACCCCAATATTCCCCAAACCCTAAGGGAGTCGACGAAATATTGATCCAGCCGTCGCAGAGTCTAGAACTACCAGATCCAATCTAGACACCATCTCCGATGGGGTTCACCACCTCCATTGGTGCCTCTCCGATGATGCGTGAGTAGTTCTTTGTAGACCTTCGGGTCCGTAGTTAGTAGCTAGATGGCTTCCTCTCTCTCGCTGAATTCTCAATACAATGGTCTCTTGGAGATCCATATGATGTAACTCTTTTTGTAGTGTGTTTGTTGGGATCAGATGAACTTTGAGTTTATGATCAGATCTATATTTTTATATCCATGAAAGTATTTGAGTTTCTTTGATCTCTTTTATGCATGATCTCTTATAGCCTTGCATTTCTTCTCTGATATTTGGGTTTTGTTTGGCCAACTTGATCTATTTATCTTGCAATGGGAAGAGGTGCTTTGTAGTGGGTGCGATCTTACGGTACTTGATCCCAGTGACAGAAGGGGAACCGACACGTATGTATCATTGCTACTAAGGATAAAACGATGGGGTCTATCTCTACATAGATATATCTTGTCTACATCATGCCATCGTTCTTATTGCATTACTCCATTTCTCCATGAACTTAGTACACTAGTTGCATGCTGGATAGCGGTCGATGTGTGGAGTAATAGTAGTAGATGCAGGCAGGAGTCGGTCTACTAATCTTGGACGTGATGCCTATGTAATGATCATTGTCTGGATATCGTCATGATTATTTGAAGTTCTATCAATTGCCCAACAGTAATTTTTTTACCAACCGCTTGCTATTTTTATCGAGAGAAGCCACTAGTGGAACCTACGGCCCCCGAGTCTCTTTCTCATATATTTGCCTTTGAGATCTACTTTTATTTGCCATTTATTTTCAGATCTATTAATAACTTTGCTGCACTTTATTCTATTTGCAATCTATTTATTCAATCTATTACAACTTTATCTCATCCGCGCACCAATCTCTGGCGCCGTTACCCGAAAGGGATTGACAACCCCTTTAACACGTCGGGTTGCGAGTGGTTGTTATTTGTGTGTAGGGGTTGTTTACGTTGTGTTGCTTGGTTCTCCTACTGGTTCGATAACCTTGGTTTCTTCACCGAGGGAAATACCAACCGCCGTTGTGCTGCATCATCCCTTCCTCTTTGGGGAAATACTAACGTAGTCCTAGCCGACATCAAAAGGAATTTCTGGCGCCGTTGCCGGGGAGGATCTTCAACATGTACAAGGTTCCTAATCACAAATCTCGTCTCCTCGCAATCTACATTATTTGCCATTTTCCTCTCGTTTTCCTCTCCCCACTTCACAAAAAATTGTCATTTTATTCGCCCGTCTTTTTCCGTTCGCCGTTTTCTTGCCGGATCTGTTTTTTGAGTGCAATCTTGTTGTGTGGTCATCATGACTGAAGATAACACCAAGTTATGTGATTTCTCAAGTACCAACAACAATGATTTTATCGGCACTCCAATTGCTCCTCTCGCCACTAGTGCGGAGTCTTGTGATATTAATACTGCTTTGCTGAATCTTGTTATGAAAGATCAATTTTCCGGTACTCCTAATGAGGATGCCGCGTCCCATCTTAATACCTTTGTGGAATTATGCGATATGCAAAAGAAAAAATATGTGGACAATGATGTGGTGAAGATGAAATTATTTCCATTTCCTTTGCGTGATTCTGCAAAAATTTGGTTCTGTTCTTTGCCTCGAAATAGTATTGATTCTTGGAATAAGTGCAAAGATTCTTTTATCACTAAGTATTTTCCGCCCGCAAAAATTATTTCCCTTAGAACCCCGATCATGAATTTCAAGCAACTTGAACATGAGCATGTTGCACAATCTTGGGAAAGGATGAAAATGATGCTAAGGAATTGCCCAACTCATGGGTTAAATCTTTGGATGATCATACAATTTTTTTATGCGGGATTGAATTTTGTTTCTCTTAATATTTTAGATTTCCCCACGGGTGGTACTTTTATGTAAATTACTTTGGGTGAAGCCACCAAATTGCTTGATAATATTATGGCAAATTATTCGCAATGGCATACCGAAAGAGCTCCTACTAGTAAAAAGGTTAACTCGGTTGAAGAAATTTCTTCTTTGAGTGAAAAAGTTGATGCTCTTATGAAATTGGTTGCTAGTAGAAGTGCTCCTATTGATTTTAGTGATATGCCTTTGTCTACTTTGATTGAGCAAAATACTGATGCTATAGATGTGAATTTTATTTCTCGAAATAATTTCAATGATAATGCTTATAAAGGTAATTTTAATCAGGGGCGGAGCCCATTGGGCTGGCCCGTATGCATAGGAATACGGGTAGAAAAATTTGCTAGTTGTACCTATATATTAAAAAGGCCCAGTGCATCAGGGTGGCCCAAGAGCAGTGCATCAGGGTGCATGTCCTCATGTCCGGCCTCCGCACTGGCCCAAAGCAACAGCCTGCCGATCCACTCCTCACATGCGTGCGCGTCCTAATCGATCCAAATTTCCATTATAAATCTAATCTATCCATCATCCATCGATCGATTCTGTAGATGCCTTACACGTACGAAGCCATCCTACCGTACGCGTCGCCGTCGCGTATACAGGCGGCAGCAGCAGCGCCCTGGCCGCCGGTCACGCAGCCTTGGTCCTCTCCTCGAACAGTCGCACGGTGACGATGCGACGCACGCGAGCGCTGCACTCCGTTGGCCGGTCAGGTGCTCGGTAACTAATTTGGCAACCTTTCCGTCTTGAATCTTCATCTCCATCAGGCCTGTTTTCCGTC
This sequence comes from Triticum dicoccoides, assembly GCF_002162155.2. Taxonomy (NCBI): domain Eukaryota; kingdom Viridiplantae; phylum Streptophyta; class Magnoliopsida; order Poales; family Poaceae; genus Triticum; species Triticum dicoccoides. Next base: position 187,595,968 of record NC_041386.1, on the reverse strand, counting down.
CATATAGATTAGAAAATGGCACAATTTAGGTAGCGGCTTTGTCCTACTTCTCCTGAATTTGTTTACAAACTACAACAATCTTGTCTAAAATTGTAGCGAATGTAATAGAGATCACTATGTTTGACAAAGCGTGGGGAATTTTCTAGGGTTATAACTTCTAATTAGGTTGTATTTTTTTATTTGTACAATTCACATTTGTAATTTGTATTTGTAATGTAGAAACTATGGACAAGTTTCTTCTCAAAAGAAAAGCACCATCACAAATGCTTATCACCTGTGAATCTGGTCAAAACTTGCTTGCGCAATCACCTCGATGATGAAATTTTAGGTGATGATTTAATTTTTTGTGTGGTGAAAGAATAAATGAAAAAGGTCACCAATGCTCAAGTGGTTGATTATTTCATGGCTCGAAGGAATAAAATGTACTAAAGGTAATTTTCAGATTTTTAGCCATCTAAGTACTTTTATTTGGGCAGTTTATTATGTTCAACTAGTAAGTTTAATTCTATCTGTATCTTGTAGGTTACCGAACCTTGTTGTCTGACGATGTATGTTGGAATTTGGAAATGCAAGACATCCTTTTCAAGTAATTATGTCCCTTGTTTATCATTAGTGTAAGCATTTTCATGGCTACATTTTGTGTTTACAAATTGCATTTGATTATATTCAATAATGTGTGCTAGAAGTAATACATCTTAGCTTAAGAAATTTATGCCTTGTTAAAGTGGTGCATCGGGTAACATTTGCTCCAGCTCCGCCCCTGATTTTAATCCTAGGCCTTTTCCTAGTAATTCCTCTAATAATTATGGTAATTCCTATGGAAATCAATCTTATAATAATAATAGGAACACCTCTGATCTTGAGAATAATATTAAAGAATTTATCAATACGCAAAAAGTTTTCAACACTTCCATAGAAGAAAAGTTGAGTAAGATTGATGATTTGTCTATAAGTGTTGATAGAATTTCTCATGATGTGGAAAATCTCAAGATGAAATTTTTTGTGCCTAAGGTTGATGAATCAATTAAATCTCTTTATGTCTCTATGGATGAAAGTAAGAAAAGAATCTCTATGCTTAGAGCTAAAAGAGAATTTTTAGAAAAAACATTTTCTAGTGATTACTTTCGCAAAAGTGATGAAGATCTTAAAATGATTGGCGTTTCTTCTATTTATTCCTTGTTTATTAAAGTTAAGATTGATGAAAAAGGGACCGAAGAAGAGTCAACTTTAGTTAGAAGGCGTCCCAATATTTCGGAGGGTGAGAATCTTGTTGAGAAAATTGATAAAAGTGGGTTTGAAGAGGTCAAAACTTTAGCTAGTGATGTGCCCACTCTTTTGGATTACAAAGTCTTCAATTATGATATTTGCTCTTTGATTGATTGTATTTATTTTTTGCAATCCATGATAAATTCACCCCATGCTTATGAACAAAATAAAGCTTTTACTAAACATATTGTTGATGCTATGATGAAAGCTTTAGAAGAAAAGTTGGAATTAGACGTATCAATTCCTAGAAAATTGCATGATGAATGGGAACCTACTATCAAAGTCAATATTAAAAATTATGAGTGTTTTGCTTTGTGTGAGTTGGGTGCTAGTGTTTCCACAATTCTGGAATCTTTATGTGATGTGCTTGGTCTTACCGATCTTGAATCATGTTCTTTAAATTTGCACTTGGCGGATTCTACTATTAAAAAGCCTATGGAAAGAATTAATGATGTTCTTATTCTTGCAAATAGGAATTATGTGCCCATAGATTTTATTTTTCTTGATATTGATTGCAATCCGTCTTGTCTAATTATTCTTAGTAGACCGTTTTTACGCACTATTGGTGCCATGATTGATATGAAAGAAGGCAATATTAAGTTCCAATTTCCTTTGAGGAAGGGTATGGAACACTTTCCTAGATCAATAATTAGGCCACCATATGAATCAATCATGAGATCATCTTATGGATCTCGCGACAAGGATGACAAAACTTAGACCATTGCTTTATGCCTAGCTAAGGGCGTAAAACTATAGCACTTGTTGGGAGGCAACCCAATGAAGAAAATTTAATTTTGCTTTTTGCTTCCTATTTTTGAGTGTTAGAACAATTATTCTACTGTTATGGTTGTGTTTTTATGTTTTAATTAGTGTTTGTGCCAAGTAAAGCCTTTAGGATCTTCTTGGGTGATAGTTGTTTGATCTTGCTGAAAAAACAGAAACTTTTGCTCTCATGAAAATAATTCTCATTTTTAACCATAGAGCGATAAAATACCCATTCCTTTTGCAGTACATCAATATACAAATTTCTCAGGCCATCATAATTTTTCAGAATTTTTGGAGTTACATAAGTATTCTAAATAGTCAGATTGCTACATTCTGTTCTGTTTTGACAGATTCTGTTTCCTTTGCGTTGTGTGCTTGTTTTGATGGCTCTATGTTTTTCTTTGATGAGTTTTTGCCATAGAAAAGTTGGAATACAGTAGATATAATGCAAGAACAAAATATGAATTGGTTTGATACAACACTTATAGTAGTGGTTTATTTTTCTTATACTAACGGATCTCACGAAGGTTTTGTTGAGTTTTGTGTGATTGAAGTTTTCAAGTTTTGGGTTATCTTACGATGGATGAAGGAATAAGGAGTAAGAAGAGCCTAAGCTTGGGGATGCCCCGACATCCCCTGCTATTATCCAAAAGAGAGCAAGCAACTAAGCTTGGGGATGCCCCCGAGTGGCATCCCCTCTTTCTTCTAACGACCATCGGTATTTTACTCGAAGCTATATTTTTATTCGTCACATACTATGTGTTTTGCTTGGAGCGTATTGTATGATATGAGTCTTTGCTTGTTTTATTTTGTTTTTTAAGTCTTGATTCCTTGCTGGACACACCTATTTGAGAGAGCCAAAATTATGTCATGACTTGTTAGAATTGCTCTCTATGCTTCACTTAATTTTTTTATGAGCTATGGACTTGCTCTAGTGCTCCACTTATATCTTTTTGAGCATGGTGTGCTTTAGTATTTTTGAAGAAATGCTCTCTTGCTTCACTTAGATTTATTTGAGAGTTAATAAAATTTTCAAGAAATTCTCTCTTGCTTCACTTAAATTATTTTGAGAGAAAGAAAAATTATGCTCTTGATCTTCACTTATATTTGTTTGAGCTTATCAAAAGCAACATATGAAAATTAGTGCCAAAGTGATAGATACCCACGAATGATATGATAAAAACTTTCATGAAGATCATTGGACAAAATAAACTTGATTCTTAGTAATAGTTTTGAGATATGATGATGTGATATGTGAATTATGTTGATGAGTAATTATGCTTTAGTAAGAATATTGGTGTTAAGGTTTGTGATTCCCTATGCAAGCACAAAAGTCAATAATTATGCAATGAAATTATATCCTACTTGTGGTGCATTATTTGGTGTCAATTATGCTTAATGCTTGCTTATGAGATTAGTCGTTTCTTGGTTGGTCGCTTCTCAATCTTTTGCTAGCCTTCATTTTGCACTAAGTATGATCTCTACTTGTGCATCCAAAAACCTTTAAACCAGTTTTGCCACATGAGTCCGCTATACCTACCTATATGTGGTATTATTTCGTCATTCTAAGCAAATTTGTATGTGCCATATCTAATTTTCAAAATAAACTTCTCTTTTGTGTGTTCGTTTCGCTCGCGTAGCGGTGAGGGGTGGCTAATATTTTCCATGCTAGATGTGTTATTATCACGATGAGTGTTTATTCACTTGTCATTGCACAAGAGTAAGGCAAAGGTATTAGGGAGTCCCAGTCCTGAAATGAAAAATGAATTTACTTTATGTTGTCAAGTAATAAATTCTTTGGAAAGTGTTGGTATGGAGGGCAACCGTGGATACGGCTAGCCATGGAAAGTGAAATTATGGTTGAAAAAGGAATAAACTTTATTTTCTGTTTGGGAACCACCTATGATATATCTAGCATGGAAAGTGTTGGGAACTCTAAGTCGTTTTCGTTGGTGGGTTGGATACACCTCCCAAAATGTTTTTTATCTCTATTTTTTCGCTTTGAGGTCTGGCACCTCTACAAATCCCTACTTCCCTCTGCGAAGGGCATTTCTTTTACTTTATGAAATTTTTATTTTTGAATTTGAGTCTCCATCTTCTCTTACAAAAGCACCAACTAGGAGGCAATATGATCGTACTTGAGTATTGGGTGTAGTTAATATGCGATTGTGTTTCATGAATGGATCAATGATTGAGCATGATGGACTAGGGATAACTTATTTTAGCATTGATATTTTGAAAGACATGGTTGCTTGTTGATATGCTTGAGTATTTAAATTATCATGTTAAAACTAGACTATTGCTTTCAACAATATAAAAGTCCAAATGTCCATGCTATAAAGAAAAGAATATGATATGACATGTTAGGCAGCATTCCACATCAAAAATTCTGTTTTTATCACTTACCTACTCGAGGACGAGTAGGAGTTAAGCTTGGGATGCTGATACGTCTCCAACATATCTATAATTTTTTATTGTTCCATGCTATTATATTATCAATCTTGGATGTTTTATAACCATTTATATCATTTTTTGGTACTAACCTATTGAAATAGTGCCAAGTGCAAGGTGCTATTTTTTCCATGTTTTTTACATAACAGAAAATCAATACCAAACAGAGTCCAAATGCCACGAAACTTTACGAAGATTTTTTATGGACCAGAAGACACCTAATGGGCCCTGGCTGCGCCTAGGGGTGCTCCGAGGAGAGCGCAACCCACTAGGGCGCGCCAGGAGGCCCAGGCGCGCCCTGGTGGGTTGTGCCCACCTCGGGTACCCCCGGACCGCCTCTTTGCTCTATAAATACCCCAATATTCCCAATACCCTAGGGGAGTCAACGAAATATTGATCCAGCCGCCGCAGAGTCTAGAACCACCAGATCCAATCTAGACACCATCTCATATGGGGTTCACCACCTCCATTGGTGCCTCTCTGATGATGCATGAGTAGTTCTTTGTAGACCTTCGGGTCCGTAGTTAGTAGCTAGATGGCTTCCTCTCTCTTGCTGATTTCTCAAAAATGGTCTCTTGGAGATCCATATGATGTAACTCTTTTTGCGGTGTGTTTGTTGGGATCGGATGAACTTTGAGTTTATGATCAGATCTATCTTTTTATATCCATGAAAGTATTTGAGTTTCTTTGATCTCTTTTATGCATGATCACTTATAGCCTCATATTTCTTCTCCAATATTTGGGTTTTGTTTGGCCAACTTGATCTATTTATCTTGCAATGGGAAGAGGTGCTTTGTAGTGGGTTCGATCTTGCGGTGCTTGATCCCAGTGACAAAGGGGAACCGACACATATGTATCATTACTACTAAGGATAAAATGATGGGGTCTATCTCTACATAGATAGATCTTGTCTACATCATGTCATCGTTCTTATTGCATTACTCCGTTTCTCCATGAACTTAATACACTAGATGCATGGTGGATAGCGATCGATGTGTGGAGTAATAGTAGTAGATGCAGGCAGGAGTCGGTCTACTAATCTTGGATGTGATGCCTATGTAATGATCTTTGCCTGGATATCGTCATGATTATTTGAAGTTATATCAATTGCCCAACAGTAATTTGTTTACCCACCGTTTGCTATTTTTCTCGAGAGAAGCCACTAGTGAAACCTATGGCCCCCGGGTCTCTTTCTCATATATTTGCCTTTGCGATCTACTTTTATTTGCCATTTATTTTCATATCTATTAATCCAAAAATACAAAAATACTTTGCTGCACTTTATTCTATTTGCGATCTATTTATTCAATCTATTACAACTTTATCCCGTTCGCGCACCAATCTCTAGCGCCGCTACCCGAAAGGGATTGACAACCCCTTTAACACATCTGGTTGCGAGTGGTTGTTATTTGTGTGCAGGGGCTATTTACGTTGTGTTGCTTGGTTCTCCTACTGGTTCGATAACCTTGGTTTCTTCACCGAGGGAAATACCTACCGTCGATGTGCTACATCATCCCTTCCTCTTTGGGGAAATACCGACGTAGTCCTAGCTGACATCACTACCGTGTGCTAGGAGCGGTACTACCGCACCACGAGGTACTACCGCTGCCATGGGAAGTACTACCGTGGGCCACTGCGGTACTACTGCACTCCACAGAAAAGTAGCACTTGGAAGTCTTCATCTTTGCAACGACAAGGGAAACGACCCGTGCTGTAAAGAAGCGAAGGAAAGGTGGTGCAAAGGAACATATGTGTACGTGTTGATTCCACCCTAACCTTTCCGAAGTAGACCCCCTCTTAATAGTACGACTTTCCTACGACTCAAATCCACCGAAAAGAAACATAGAGAAATGTCGTCTTCGATAAGCTCCGAGGGGCACCGAATCGTCTTGTGCCTAGACATGAGATATCTGAAATGCTCAATGCACACGATTAGTTCGCAAATGCATTGTCATCAATCACCAAAACCACTTAGGGAGAAATATTCCCTTACAATCTCCCCCTTTTTGGTGGATTGATGAGAATACGGGATTTACACATAGGGATATAAAATGAATATAAGCAAACTCAACATTTATAAAATATAGACAGGCTCCCCCTAGATGTGTGCACTCCTAGATAAGTGCTTTGGACTACACGACACACATACTAGGATCAACACTCCCCCTATATTTTGTAAACAAGGCAATCCTTGCAACAAAATGAATGACACTAAGCATTGAGGCAAGATAAGGTAATGAGCAAGAAGTAAAGGGTACAAGATAGTATAAGCTCACAATGTACTCAACAAACTAGATAATACGGTAAGACAATAAGATAAGCTGAGGACATATGTCTTACACCATATGATAGTCTCCTGGGCTCACACGAACACAACCACAAACCAAAGCAAACGAAGGTTCAACAGAACGAAAGCAAAGCGAAACAAGACTCAACACAAGACTCGCAAATCCTACTCTCTCTCCCCCTTTGGCATCAAGACACCAAAAAGGCAGAGAGGACACCTACGACACAAGTGGTGGCAGAACTCCACAGCATCACCAGTCATGTTCCTCCTCCTCAGACTCCTCAGTAGCACGGGATGTAGATGGAACTCCAGTCTCCTCCTCTGACTCACTCCACCAGCAGTGCTGTTTGGTCCACTGCTCCTCATCTATGATCCTCTCCTCAGAGCCATCCTGCACCTCAAGGCCAACCTGACTCATAATAGCCTTGTCACGACGAGGGGACATCTTGACGTTCACTTGAGCCTGGTACTGACCCTTGGCCTGCATGCAGAAAAGAGCCTTCATCTTGGCCTTGAGCTTCTTGGCCCAAGTTGGCTCAGAAGAGGGAGGAGCATATCCCTCAGAACTGTCCTCAGCCGCCTCCTCCTCCTCAAACTCACTCACCCACATCCGTCCTAGCAGCCTCAACCTTAGCCCGGGTAGTGGTGTTAGCCCACTTGTTCTTTATGCGTAGCTTGATAGGCTCATGGCGAGTCTAGTCGGGAGCACGAAACTCTTCACCCGGAAAAAGCTTCTCCCAAGTCTTCGAGATCAAGAAAAATAGGTAAGGTCCGTAGATGGGCACCTTCGGTTGAACATAGAAAACTGCATCTCACACCACATGATATGAGAGACATCAAATTTATCCATCTGTTGGAGACGTGCCTTCTCATAGGTGAGCATCATATCCACAAGATAGGCATGCACCTTGTCCTTGTCACCTATGCAAGGAAAGAGTGTGTTTTGGAAGATACGGTGCATGATGTCAAGGAACGGGTTCATCACCCAAGTCTTCTTGTCATTGGCTAGCTTCTTCTCAACAAGGTAGGGTTGAAGCTTGTTGTTGTTGGGTGACTCGGGGTTGGCATGTGGGCGGACACCAACGGGCACATTGAGCCCCTCATCACGAACGTTCAACAAGTGCATGACCTCCTTCCACTTAGCAGACATCCTCTTCCTGTTAATCATCCAAGTCATTGTCCGCTGCTCATCTGTGTGGAAGTGGACAAAAGCAAAGAACTGAGCCACAATCTTCAGGTCAAAGTCCATGTGAAAGGTGATGAACTCCTCAATGCCGAACTGCTCCACCAAGTCCATAGGCTCACCAAAATATGCCCGGTTGCTTTCCTTCTTCATATGATGCATGTCAATCCACTGCATTGGCACATAGATGTTCTGCTTGGCCTTGATCACATCAAGGTAGATGAGATTCTGCTGCTTGGTCCAAAACAAATCATTGCCCCTTGTGACCTCCCTCGGGTTGACGTAGGGGTTGAGACTCCTATGAAGCAGAAACTCCCCTTAAGGCATTTCGTCCATGCTAACATTTGGCTCCTTGATCTTTTTTGCTGATGCCTTGACGTGGCGTTGAGGGGCACTGGATCCCTCAGGCGCGTCTTGATTGAGAAGCCGCTTGGAGCTCATGTCGCGGCTGGGATTTGAGCAACGGACATTGGAGCCACCACCTATGACACACAACACAAACACACAGAAATAACGAGAAGGATCATTGCAAAGAACAAGCCAAAACCAAATGAAACATGTAGAAATGTGATTGGGAGGACAAAACAATGTAATTGTTAACTCCACGGTAGTACTGAGCTAGGGTGCGGAAGTAAAAGTTTACAACCGCTCTAGCCGCGGTAGTACTATGTCGGGGTGGCACGGTAGTACCGCACCTGGAGTGGAAGTAAAATTTTACTTTGTCGGATTTCGGGTTCCGGCAGACCCTTGAGGTTCGAACACTGGGGTGCGTGCGGAGATTTCGCCTTCTACCTACCGGCACCCCTCCGCCTTGCTAAGATCTAAGCTATGGAAAGAACAATACAAGAGACACAGGGTTTATACTGGTTCGGGCCACCATTGTGGTGTAATACCCTACTCCAGTGTGTGGTGTGGTGGATTGCCTCTTGGGCTGATGATGATGAGTAATACAAGGAAGAACAGCCTCGCGAGGGTCTGTTCTTGGCTGGGGCGACGAACTGCTAGGAGGAGTTCAGTCACCGTTCTCTCTCTCTCTCTCTATTCTCGATTGCGATCTGATCTCCTCTACCCTGTGGGTGGCTAGTCCTATTTATAGGCAAAGGCCCTGGGCCTCTTCCCAAATATTGAGCGGGAAGGGTGCCAACAATTGGCCACTTTGAAGGGGAACATATGGTACACTTATCCTGACTAAAGTTGGTCCTCGCCTGCCAAAGGCTCTGGTGGTGACGTTGGCTGAGGCTCCACAATGACTTCCTCCCCGCCGTTGGACTGGTCTTGGTCTCGTTGCACTGAAACGGGTGCCTTTGCTTAATGCTCTCGCCTGCGCTTGCTCCCTTTGCACCAAAGAGGAAAGGAGGACACTGCGCAGCTGGCGCCCGCCTGGCGCCTTTGGTCGTCATGGCTTGCGTCACGGGCACCTCGTGAGGTACCCCGCCTTGATCTCTCCGCCTCCTCGCGAGCCAGCCTGATGAGGCCGTGCCTGAGGAAGCTCCGTGTCATCCGCCCCGCGAGGCTTGGCCCCTCGCGAGGGTCTTGGGTTTGTGTTGATGAAGACGGGCCGTGCTGGGCCCCCCTTTGAGCCACGCCGCAGGCCGCAGGCAGGCAAGTCTGGGGACCCCCGTTCCCAGAACGCCGACAGTAGCCCCCGGGCCCAAGGCGTGCCTGGACTTGGCCGTGCAGGGAGGCGAAAGGGCAAGAGCGAAGCGCCGCGGGCCCTAACAACCTGCGGCCTTGGGCGCCGCGTGGCGGTTGATTGGACGTGAGCGCCTCAGCAACCGCGCGAGTTGATAAAGGAGCGGCATCTGCCTAGGCTTTGCTTTTTGCTTTCTCCGGTTGCTGCTCAGATCCCCTTTCTTGCGCCTCTCCTTCCTTCCTCCAAAATTTCTAGATCTACTCCAACCGCGTGACCTAGGAATCCATGGCGCCTCGTTAGTCCCCGGTCGGAGCTTGGTACTCGTCTGCCCTGGACTCGCCGAACGTGTCAGAGGCGAGCCTCGCCCGGTTGCACCGGATGGCAGCGGCGCAGGGCATCGACGGGGGGAAGGTGTTCAAGGCCGGCTCCGCCACCCCTGAGGGCCAAGGGAGCACCTTCTATCCGTTCTTTGTAAGCGCCATTGCTGCTGGCCTGGTGCCTCCCTTCTCCGAGTTCTTCTTCTCTGTCCTCCGCCATTATAAGCTACAGGCTCTGCATCTCCACCCCAACTCCGTCCTTCTCCTGGCAATCTTCGCCTATTACTGTGAGGCTCACGTAGGGGTGCAGCCCTCAGTGGCCTTGCTGCGCCACTACTTCTACCTCCGGACCTCTCGCGGTCTTGCTTCCGCGTGCGCGAGCTTCATCGTGTACGGTGGCGCCATTGCCATTTCGAACCCCGAGAAAAGGATTGAGGGCTTCAGGAGCAAGTGGGTCTTGGCAGATGCTGGGCGCATCCACCCTCGGCTGATCTTGCCCACGAAGCAACCCACGAGCTCCAACGATTGGGGTCGAGCGGAGCTCGCGGATCCCCGCGCGAAGCTGGTGTTGGAGAAGATGGACGCGGACCTGAGGCCGGCCAACATGGCGCCGGCGAAGCTGACCGGCGCGTCGCTGCTGAGGGAATTCCTGGAGCACCAGCTAGCTCCGCTTCGGCAGTACTCACTTCCGATGTGGAGGCCCCATCCGAGCCCTGCGGCCTTGGCCGACGAAGATCTGGTTGTGGTCCTCCAATCTCTGGTCGGGGGCGATGTGGCGAGGTTGGAGGGTGCTCCTACGCCCTTGTTCCTCTGCGATGACTGGGAGCAGGTAGTGGAGTCCATGCCGTCTTCAACGGGGACGGGCCCGTGCCCATGGAAACTCCCGGGGAATCGGTGGACGTGTCCTCCGACGACTCCAGCGAAGAGGAGGAAGGAGGGGAGCGGGAAAAGGGCCTGACTCCGAGGCGACTGACGGAGAGTCGAGGGCTCCCCTCCCCCGGCGCAAGTCCCGCGTTCTCCGCCTCTCTCCGAGCAATGACGACGAGGATGATGACGAGCAGGACGGCGGGAGCTTGCCCCCGATCCCGAAGAAGGACAGGACTGGGCTGATCTCCCGCGGGTCTGTCCCGGCCCCGAGGCGGACCGCAGACGCGCCTTCCGCTTCCAAGCTTCCCGAGGTTGACCCTTCCAGCCGGCTTTCGGGCTTCAAATTTGGCCGGAGGCCGCTTGAGCTCACTGGCGACGACCCATAAGCGCTTGATTCTTATCTTTATTTCTTGTTCTGCTTCTGAGGCTTGACGTCCACATCTCTTGGATAGGCTGGCGCCCGCAGGAAAGAAGCCGAAGGGAGCTCCTGAGGTTCCATCCGTGGCAGCGCCTCTGCCCGCGAAGGAAGGTGACCGCAACCCACGGGCTTCTCCTGCCCGGTCGTCCTCGCGAGGCCTGGCTGAGCCGGCTGGGGCGAGCTCAGCTCCCATGGCCCAAGTGACTCCCGAGGTGCCTTTGCCTGCTGCCGCCACTTCAGCCGTTGGGGCGCAGCAAGTTCCGCCTCAGGATGCTGTGGTCGCGCTGCCGCCTTCTCCTCCTACTCCACCGACTGCTGTCTCTCCGACTCCTCCTGCCGTCCTAGATCGTGCTGCTGCTGAGCTGGACCGGCTGCGGCAGGATCTTCTTGGCGCTGACCCTCGCTTGGTGGCCGGGCGCTTGCAGCTGGCTTCAGGATGGATTCGCTCCGACGCTTCAATTTGGGTGGCGCTGGTCCAGGCCTCGACGGCTTGCGACGAGGAGAGGCAGGCCGTCCTTGAGGCGAAGGCTGCCCGTGACGCAGCCCTGGGGGAGGTGGTCGACGTCCGTGGTTGCTGCAAGGCGCTGGAGGACGAGCTGTAAGGCCTGCGGGACCAGCTTGCGAAAGAGGCCCGCCTTCGCCAAGAGCAGGAAGAAGGCGTGAAGGCTCGCGAGGCGGCCGTCAAGGAGAGGGAGGTCAAGCTCAGGAGGCGCCGTGATCGCCGAGGCGCGCTGGAGCAGGAGTTGGGGGCGAGGAAGGTCGAGCTGGACGACAAGGCCCAGGTTCTTGCCGAGGACCGCGTGGCCTTCGCGGAGATGGAGGCGAAGGCTCGCTCCTCGCTGAGGACGCTTTACGATAGCGGCCTAGAGAGCCCGCTGGCTGGCGCCAAGGACGGCCCCGCCAAGCTGCTTCCCTTCCTGGTTCGCGCTCTTGAAGATGTCGCCCTTGGCCTTGGCCCCACGGCCGAGGCCGAGGCGCATGTCCTGTCTTCTGTAGCGCTGACGTGGGTCCTCACCCACATCTACCTTCGCGATCCCGGCGTCGACCTCGACAGCCTGCAACCAATAAGCGGCGAGCGTGCCGCTGCCGCTGCCGAGGTCGTGAAGGGTCGCGTGGAGGCTTTGCTGGGGAAGTTCCGGGCCTTCAGCACCAAGCCGAAGCAAGGCGCTGCCAACCCCACTGCTCCATGAGGCGAACCCACTCCGCGCTGCTCCACCGCCGACAAGTGACTCCATTGTGGCTCCTGTCCTGCCTTTAATTCCTGCACATGTATCATGCCTCGGGGAGGCGTTTAAACTTGCGTTTGGCATTGAGATAACAGTGTGGACTGTAATATTTGCTTTTGAATTCCTTAAAATTTACGCTTTTCCTTCCTACTTGCTTATGTTCTATGCCGGCAGAGCCCGGCCCCGCGCATACCTCAGCCGCCGTTAGCCCCGACCGGAAACCAGGACGGGACCAAGGAGTGAGGGGCTACGTGACAAGTTAGGCTCCTGAGTCGCGATGCTCAGGAGTCCCCCTTGGCGCACGAACAAGTAGGAAGGTGTGATGTGGGTGGATCTGCCGTTCTACGTCTGCAGAGCCCGTCCGTGCGCATACCTCAATTGCCGTTAGCCTTTCGGAACTAAGGAGTGAGGGGCTACGTGACCAGTTAGGCTCCTGAGTCGCGATGCTCAGGAGTCCCCCTTGACGCTCAAACGGCCTTCATACCTTGGCTCCGATCGGGGAGAGACACGCGACGAACCAGGCCCGGGGGGGCCTGGCTGGGTGGCATGCGTCTGGGCGTGACCCAGGCGCAGCCCCCATGCCCAGCCCCCTCGCGTGGCACTCCCGAGGGGAGGCGTTACAATGAGGCTAGACACTGAGCTCTGGGCTCCCTGAGGTTGATGCGGCCCGGGGGCCGCCCTCAGTTGTTTATCACCAGCGCGGAGCATAGCGCTTCCGTATGTGTACGGGCATAGCCGCCCTCGGCAGTATCGTCAGCCAGCACAGAGCATGGTACTTCCACTGGTACGTGGGCGGGGGCTCCCCTCCGGGAGGAGCCCCCGGGGCGTGTACAGCCCCGCCCTGACACGTGGCTGGCACGGTAGGGCCTGGCGAGGTGTATCTGGGCACCCGTGAGCCAGCGCGGGACTCACGGGGCCCTACCTCTAGGCGGGTTGCACCTGGCACTAGGCCTTATCTTGTGATGTGTCCCTGCAAATTTGGTTAGATGCCGGCACTCTACGTCCTCGGGTCCCGGCCCTCGAGCTGGTCTCAGCCGTCGCTGGTATGCCAGGTCGCGATGCCGTGGACAAGGCCAGAGGGTGAGGGCTGGAGAGCCAGTAAGAGCCCTAAGTCGCGATGCTCAGGTACCCCCCCTTTAACGTGCAAGTGGTCGGCATGGAGAAGAAGAGGTGCCATGGACAGGCATCAAATAATCAAGCATGGTGGGTTGAACGCATTGCCGGAAATAAATGCAAAAGGGATACATGCCGCTGGGTCTGGCCCGAGCGACTTGGGGGATGATGCAGCCCGAGGGGCGCCCCCAACAAGGTAAGCTAACAACATGAAATAAAAGGGATACATGCCGTAGGGACGGACCCACGCGGCCTGGGAATAATGCAGCCCTGGGGGGCGCTCCCAGCTAGAAATGAGACTTGAAAGATGTCACCTGATGATGTTGAGGACGAAGGAGTGTTGGTGTAGTAGACTCGGTGGGCTGCGGAAGCCGATCCTCACGAGCCCCCAGGCCCAGGGGCCTCGGGAGGCTCCGGAGGCGCTGGTGGCTCCTCGCGGACCATCTCCATCTCCGCCAGGGCTGCGGAACGCCTGGCCTCTTGAGCCTCCATGATACCCCTCATGAGGCGCTGGTACATGGCAGCCGCGTTCGGCAAGCCGTAAGGCATGCGAACGTAGCTATAGGGTGGACCTTCATAGAGCCCCACTCGCGAGGGCCAGAGGTGCTCTAGAGAGGCGACTCGATTGAGCCCTGATATGTCGATGCAGATGCGCAGCCCACCATCCTCGCCTGGATGGGGAGCCACAGCTGGTAGGCGGCGGCCGCCTTTCATTACTCTTGACTCATGTAGCTCTTGAATGGCCTTGCTGACGAACTCCTGAGGGTCTGGCTCTCCTTGCCTTACTCCTTCTTGAGGGAAACGTGCTTCGAAACACGCCTCCATGTGGTGCCCAAGCGCCTCCCTTGTGACCTTAGCCAGGTCGGTGGCCCTCCAGGGGAGAGCCCCCGATCCCTGCCTGAGGAGGGCGCCGGGCACACTTTCCTATGCGACGGAAGGAAGTTCCCCCTGGGCAGACGCGGGCCCTGAGGGGCCTGCCTCCTGAGGGGCCGGGCCGGACGATGTCTTCTTCTTCTTGGGGGCGGTCTCGGGAAGCCTCCTGCTTCCGCGATCCGGGTCTTCCAATGATGCGGCCTGAAAGGCTCGTTCCAGGGAATACACCGCGTCCTTCTCTTCACAGGGCACCGTGATGACTCCGCCACTTCCTGGCATCTTGAGGACATTGTAGCCGTGGTGAGTTACGGCCATGAACTTGGCCAGTGCTGGGTACCCAAGGATGGCGTTGTACGGCAGGCGAATGTGGGCGACGTCGAAGTCGATGAGCTCGGTGCAGTAGTTGTCGCGTGCCCCGAAGGTGACAGGGAGGCGGACCTGCCTAATTGGGACCGTGGAGCCGTCGGTGACTCCGGAGAAAGGCTTGGTTGGCTGAAGCTGGTTGTAGGGCACTTGGAGATTGTTGAATGTTTCCACGGACAGGACGTTGAGCCCTGCCCCGCCATCGATGAGGGTCCTGGTGACCACCACGTTGCTGATGATTGGGGAACAAAGCATCGGGAGGACTCCGGCTGTGGCCGCACACTTGAGCTGATCTGCTGAGCTGAACGTGATGGCGCACGCCGACCACCTGAGAGGGCACGTGGCTTCGAGCTTGGGGAGGACTGCATTCACTTCGCGGGCGAACTGCTTGAAGATGTGTTGAGAGGCTGGGGCTTGAGCCCCGCCCAGGATGCAGGTGATCGCGTGCGGCTCCTGGAAGCCCCCAGCCCCCTCGTCCTGATGGTGGTCCTCGTTTCTCCTTGGCTACGGCGGCAGCGGAGGCAGGCCTGCGTTGCCTTGCGGGCGATCCTCGCGAGGCTAATCCCTCCAGTCTTCCTCGCGAGGCGGGTCTTGTGTAACGCCCCGAGACCGATGTGCCAGGTGTCCTCTAGTTATTCGCTGTTGTTGCCTTGTCATTGCTTGCGTGTCATGCTTTGCATATCATGTCATCATGTGCATTTCATTTGCATACATGTTCGTCTCATGCATCCGAGCATTTCTTCCCGTTGTCCGTTTTGCAATCCGGCGCTCCGTTCTCCTCCCGTGGTCATTTCTACCTTCTTTCATGTGTGGGGATTAAACATTTCCGGATTGGACCGAGACTTGCCAAGCGGCCTTGGTTTACTACCGGTAGACCACCTGTCAAGTTTCGTATCATTTGGACTTCGTTTGATACTCCAATGGTTAACCGAGGGACCGAAAAGGCCTCGTGTGTGTTGCAGCCTAACACCCCTCCAATTTGGCCCAAAACCCACCTAACTCTGCTCCATCATCTAGAGCATTCGATCATGATCGCGTGGCCGAAAACCTCACCTCATTTGGACTCTCCTAGCTCCCTCTACCTATAAATATGTGTCTCCCTCCAAAAATCTCGCAGTCCAAACCCTAAAATTCCTCCCCGTGCGCCACCGGACGCGTCCTCACCGGCCGGACATGTCCACCCCGCCCGGCCACCTCACTCCGGCCAATGAGGAGATGCCACATCACCCCCGCCGCCGCTCTCTTCCAATCGCGCGCCTCCACGCGTCCCCAGCCAGCTCCCTCACCACCGCGGCCCGCGGCCCCCAGATCCGGCCCGCCCGGGCCCAAGCCGCCGCCGCCCGAGACGCTCCTGCCCCGCCGCCCGAGACGCGCCCGCCGCCGTGCGCCTTCTTGCCGGTGCTCTCCTCCACCGCCTTCTCTCTCACCGGACGCCGCCACCTTCGCCGGCGACCTCCACCGACCTCGCCGCCATGGGGATTCGCCGGAGCGGAGCTCTCTCGACGCCGGCCTCGCCTCCTGTCGTCGGTTTTGCCCGGGAACAGAGCCGCCACCGCCGGATCCCTTGCCCTCCGACGCCCTTCGTCCGGCGCCGCTCGCCGTCGCCGGAGCACCGGAGTGGCCACCGCCTCGCTCGATCGGGAGGAGCCCGATCCACGCGTCCCCGTTGACCTCTTTGCGGGCCCCGTCTTCGGCCCAACGCGCCGGCCTCGCTAGGCCTACCTCGCTTCTTCTTCGTTTTGGGCTCGGCCCAGTGGTGAGCAGCCCGACTAAATCCCGCCCGTGCGACTCATAACTATTTGACGCTCGATGAAATTCTACTAAGTCCCCGAGATTCCCAGATCCAAGTGCCCATGTTCATCATGCCGTATCTTTGCATCCGTTGCTCCGATTCATGCATATAGCATATCAAAATGTTCATCTCAGAGAGTACATCATTTCATTGCATTGCATCATTTTCATTTGAGTTCATCTTGATGCCTGAAATGCTGTTAGAAGAGGGCTACTTGAGTTAATTGTCAGATCTGCTACTCCATTTAGGTTTTTGTCATTTTTGCCATGATTAATGTGTGCATGCTTTGCCCTGATGCTCTACATGTGTTTTGTTAAGGGTTTTGTCATCTTTCTAGAGGCGCAACCCATGTATTTTTAGGATGTGTGTGGTGTCTAGTGCAAGCTTGCAAAGAGGTGCACTTGCTAATTCTGTTTTCAGAGACTTAGCAATTCCACTAAGTCCTTGAGCTGTTTATCTCATGATGCCATATGTTCTTGTTGTTTCCTAGTGATCCGTGCCTCTTTTGGGGATGATCAGTAAGAGAGTTTTGTTAATCTTGTAGTGCTCTATCTATCCATGTCTTTGTTTGCATTTATGGAGCACCCTAGCTTGAGTCAATCGAGCTCTACTTTTGCTACTTTATGAATCTGGGCAGATTGTCAACTTGTTTGCAATTTTGCCGGTGATGTTGTAGTTGATCCGTGCATGCTATGCTATTGTTCTTGCCATGTCTAGCTTGCATTTTGTGCCTTCTTGATGGATGTATACTTGTCTTGCCATGACTTGCTCTGTAGTGAGTGCATCGAGCTCGTAAACATGCCTACTTGAGTTATATTTCAGCATGTGTCAGTTTTTCACTAAGTCTGAAACTGATTATGTTTTTGCTATGTTCACATGCTTGCAATTGTATTTTCTGATCCCTTTTGGCTCAAGGTCACTAAGGGACTTTTGTTAAGCTCTTTGAGTAGCTCCATGCCGTGCTTTACTTTGCCATGTTCAGGTCCTGTAGCATGTAGTTTTGTTGCTCCGAAGAGGGCTACCTGATCTGAAATTCCAGACAAGTGTTAATTTCACTAAGTCTGAGATCTGTTTGCCATTTGCATTTTTGCCATGCTTGTTTGAACCTGTTAATGGATGAATTGACCGTAGCTTAGTGCTAGACTTTTGTTAAGCATCTTGTGTGCATCCCTGCCATGTATTTAGTTGACATGTTTGGGTGCTGTAGCATGTTCATCTCATTGCATTTAGATGCCTACTTGCTATAAATCGTAGACCGGTGTCATATTTGAATCGCTTGCCAATTCCAAACCGTAACTCC
Organism: Triticum dicoccoides; assembly: GCF_002162155.2. Lineage (NCBI taxonomy): Eukaryota > Viridiplantae > Streptophyta > Magnoliopsida > Poales > Poaceae > Triticum > Triticum dicoccoides. The sequence continues at coordinate 187,578,114 of NC_041386.1, read as the reverse complement.
GATTCCGGCGTTCTTTATATCGTTTTCAAGCGATTTCATCTCATCTTTCCAGTGGCACACTTGGTTTTCCAAGTTGAGGCCAGGTTCATGCATTTCCTGCCATATCTTGCATTTTGCATCCCGCATCGCATCCCGCATAGCATATCATCTTTGCATTGTTTTGTTTGAGTTTGCACATGGTTGATTGTATCCTTGTTGCTTGTTTGTCTTGTTTGGGTAGAGGCGGGAGACGAGTTCGCTAACGAGGAGCCCGTTGAGTTTACTTTTAAGGATCCAGTCAACTCTGACAACTGTGCAGGCAAGATGATCACACCCTCGAAATCACTACTATCTTTGCTATGCTAGTTTGCTCGCTCTTTTGCTATGCCATTGCTACGATGCCTACCACTTGCTTGCAAGCCTCCCAAATTGCCATGTCAAACCTCTAACCCACCATTGTCCTAGCAAACCGTTGATTGGCTATGTTACGGCTTTGCTCAGCCCCCTCTGATAGCGTTGCTAGTTGCAGGTGAAGATTGGAGGCCGTTCCTTGTTGGAACATTTATTTACTTGTTGGGATATCATTATATTACCTTGTTATCTTAATGCATCTATATACTTGGTAAAGGGTGGAAGGCTCAGCCTCTCACCTAGTGTTTTGTTCCACTCTTTCCGCCCTAGTTTCCGTCATATCGGTGTTATGTTCCCGGATTTTGCGTTCCTTACGCGGTTGGGTTATAATGGGAACCCCTTGATAGTTCGCCTTGATTAAAGCTTTTCTAGCAATGCCCAACCTTGGTTTTACCATTTGCCACCTAGCCTTTTCTTTCCCTTGGGTTCTGCAGACTCAAGGGTCATCTTTATTTTAACCCCCCGGGCCAGTGCTCCCTGAGTGTTGGTCCACCTGTCAGCTACCGGTGGCCACCAGGGGCAACTCTGGGTTGGCCTACCCGTACCTAGGACAATCTGAGTGTGCCCTGAGAAAGAGATATGTGCAGCTCCTATCGGGATTTGTCGGCACATTCGGGCGGTGTTGCTGGTCTTGTTTTAACCTGTCGAAGTGTCTTGAATTACCGAGATACCGAGTCTGATCGGAACATCTTGGGAGGAGGTCTATTCCTTCATTGACCGTGAGAGCTTGTCATGGGCTAAGTTGGGACTCCCCTGCAGGGATTTGAACTTTCGAAAGCCGTGCCCGCGGTTATGGGCAGATGGGAATTTGTTAATGTCCGGTTGTAGATAACTTGAACCTTAACTTAATTAAAATGAATCAACCGAGTGTGTTACCGTGATGGCCTCTTCTCGGCGGTGTCCGGGAAGTGGACACGGTGTTGGAGTAATGTTTGCGCAGGTTGCTCTCTAGTTTCTCGCTCGCGCTTTGCCTCCTCTTCTCGCTCTCCTTTGCGAATAAGTTAGCCACCATACTTGCTAGTCGCTTGCTGCAGCTCCACTTATATTTTACCTTGCCATACCTATAAGCTTAAATAGTCTTGATTGCGAGGGTGCGAGATTGCTGAGTCCTTGTGGCTCACAGATTACTATTACACCAGATGCAGGGCCTGATGATTCCGCTCCAGGTGACGCGTATGAGCTCAAGTGGGAGTTCGACGAAGACTCTCAACGTTACTATGTTTCCTTTCCCGATGATCAGTAGTGGTGCCCAGTTGGGGGTGATTGGGACCGTGTCGCATGTTGGGTTCTCTTTTATTTTGGCGCCGTAGTCGGGCCATGAGTGTTTGGATGATGTAATGTTATTTATGTACTTGTTTGACGTGGCGAGTGTAAGCCAACTATGTTATCTCCCCTTTTATTATCATATTACATGGGATGTTGTGAAGATTGCCTAACTTGCGACATATGCCTTCAATGCGATTATGTCTCTAAGTCGTGCCTCAACACGTGGGAGCTATAGTCGCATCGAGGGTGTTACATCTTGCCAGTGATCCTCGCGAGGTCGATCGCGCCACCCTTGGTGCGGGCAGCGGTCTTCCCAGCGTCCTGCGTTCCTTCCTCCTCCTCGACCGTAGCCCCGGTCACCACGGTCGGGGCGACGGCCGATCCTTCCTTCTCGCACGACTCGGAGCTCTTGATATTTGTTGGTGTTGTGGGTGTGGAGGTCATGGTACACACAGTACCGACCGCCCTTGGAAGATTCGGGCTGATCTCTGCCCCGCTTGGTGTCTGGTTCCCCCGCGAGCACGGCAGCCCCCTTGCGCTTCACATCCTTGGCCTTGGGCTTCTTCTCTTCTGGGTCTGTAGCAGGCAGCTCGAGGAGGGAGAGACGCCCTTCTTCAGCCCTGGCGCACTTGGTTGCCAAGTTGAACAACTCCAAGGAAGTGCACAGGTCTTCATGCATCGCCAGCTCCTCCTTCATCTTGACATCGCGCACGCCGTCGGAGAAGGCTGAGATGATGGCCTCCTCGGTCACCTTGGGAATCTTGAGGCGTGCGTTGTTGAAGCGCTGGATGTACTTCTGTAGGGTCTCTCCGGGTTGTTGCTTGATGCGGCGCATGTCGCTCACGGCGGGTGGCCGGTCGCGAGTACCTTGGAAGTTGGCGATGAAGCGGGTGCGCATCTTGTCCCAGGAGGAGATCGTGCCTGGAGCCAGGTTCAGTAGCGAGGTGCGGGCCCCGTCCTTGAGCGCCATGGGAAACCAGTTCGCCATGACCTTCTCGTCTCCGTTGGTAGCTTCGATGCCCAGCTCATAGAGCTGGAGGAACTCCGCAGGGTCGGTCGTGTCATCATAACGAGGAGGCAGGTCTGGCTTGAACTTGCCGGGCCACGCGACGCTACGTAGCTCGGTGGTGAAGGCACGACAGCCTGCTGTGGCCACGGGAGGCCTTGGGTGACGAAGAGCTTGGTCTTGCATGTCTCCACGCGCTGCAGCTGGGAGCAGCGCGGGGTCTTGACATGCGGGAGCAGGAGCATGGTCGCGGCGTGCTGGAGCAGGAAGCACCCGGGCAGCTTCTTGCGGGCGAGGGACTTCTTGGCAGCTCTGCTCTTGCCGCGATGGCACCTGACGGAGCGGGTTCCGCCCAGGGGCCACGCGCCTTGGAGCCATGGCGCCTTCCTGAGGAGGAGGCGGCTGGGGCGCCCCCGGAGCTTCGTCACCCGCGCGGGGCGGGGTGCGGTGCAGCGGAATGGACGGCGTAGGAGAGCTCCCTGCGGCGCGGACGAGATCGGCGACGCGGTCGAGCCATTCTTCGTAGACGTCGTCGACGGGATGGTAGCGCAGGAGCTCGTTTGCCGCGATGAGCGCAGCTCGAGCCTCCATGGGTGCTCGGAGCGCGCGGGACAAAGAACCAGCTGGGGTGAGCGAGGGAGTAGCGGTGCGGCCGTCTTGCCGCATGGACGGATGCTGAGACGACGCTTGCTGCTCGTCCCCCGCCGGGCCGGTGGCGGCGTTGACGGCAGGTGACGGGGAACGGCGAGGACGCCCGCCGACAGGAGCCGTCTGGGCGATGCGGGAGGTGAGAGCGGCCCGACGCTCGGCGCGAGCCCGACGAGCGTCAGACATGGACGCGATGGTCGGAGGAGAATGGGGTGGTGGAAGACGAATTCCGGCGCACCCCTACCTGGCGCGCCAAATGTCGGATTTCGGGTTCTGGCAGACCCTTGAGGTTCGAACACTGGGGTGCGCGCGGAGATTTCGCCTTCTACCTACCGGCACCCCTCCGCCTCGCTAATATCTAAGCTATGGAAAGAACAACACAAGAGACACAGGGTTTATACTGGTACAGGCCACCGTTGTGGTGTAATACCCTACTCCAGTGTGTGGTGTGGTGGATTGCCTCTTGGGCTGATGATGATGAGCAATACAAGGAAGAACAGCCTCGCGAGGGTCTGTTCTTGGCTGGGGCGACGAACTGCTAGGAGGAGTTCAGTCACCCTTCTCTCTCTCTCTCTATTCTCGATTGCGATCCGATCTCCCTGTGGGTGACTAGTCCTATTTATAGGCAAAGGCCCTGGGCCTCTTCCCAAATATTGAGCGGGAAGGGCGCCAACAATTGGCCACTTTGAAGGGGAACATCTGGTACACTTATCCTGACTAAAGTTGGTCCTCGCCTGCCAAAGGCTCTGGTGGTGACGCTGGCTGGGGCTCCACAATGACTTCCTCCCTACCGTTGGACTGGTCTTGGTCTCGTTGCACCGAAATGGGTGCCTTTGCTTGATGCTCTCGCCTGCGCTTGCTCCCTTTGCACCAAAGAGGAAAGGAGGACACTGCGCGGCTGGCGCCCGCCTGGCGCCTTTGGTCATCATGGCTTGCGTCACGGGCACCTCGTGAGGTACCCTGCCTTGATCTCTCCGCCTCCTCGCGAGCCAGCCTGATGAGGCCCTGCCTGAGGAAGCTCCGTGTCGTCCACCCCGCGAGGCTTGGCCCCTTGCGAGGGTCTTGGGTCTGTGTTGATGAAGACGGGCCGTGCTAGGCCCCCCTTTGAGCCACGCCACAGGCCGCAGGCAGGCAAGTCTGGGGACCCCCGTTCCCAGAACGTCGACATACTTCCGCGCCCCGGGCGGTAGTACCGCTCCAGCGGAGCGGTAGCACCACACGAGGACGGTTCTCGGGCGAGCGAGCGGTAGTAGCGCTCCAGGAGGAGCGGTAGTACCGCATGGATTCAAATCCATCAAGAACAACATCTCTGGATCTAAAAATATCTAAAAAATTAGATCGGTACGACCGTTGATCAAAACTACACTGTTGTGTCACACCAAATAGCATATCTACTGCACTAGCACTCTCCTACAATCTCCTCTTGCAAATATTTAGCCGAAAATCACACGAACTACACATGCATCTCCCCAAGATCTAGAAGCACAAGGACGAAACAAAAAGAGAGGGACTAGGGGAGATATCGGGGTCCATGGAAAGAGGGCGAGGTGGGGAATGATTCCACCAGTCGGAATGTGAGGAGAGCGGCCGGAGACAGAGATCTGACGAGGTCCTCCGGCATCATTCTTGTGCAGGACAGAGAGAAGGAGTGGGGAAAAGAGATGAATGGGTATGGGGGAGTTGGAACTCCCCCTGCCCGCTCTTAACCCCCACGCGCTCGTGACTGCGAGGTAGTACCGCGGGTCATCGCGGTAGTACCACCTGGGCGGAAGTACCGCACACAGGGCGGTAGTACCGCTCTTCTAGCGGCAGTAAAAAATTACTGCCACGATGGAAGCGGTAGTACCATTCCTGGGATGCAGCTGTGCATGCTCAGGGCAACCCATCTCGTGCGCTAGTACCGTGGCTTGCCACGGTAGTACCGTAAACCCAAGAAAGTGCAAGTTTCAACAAAAACAGAAAACACGGCCTTTGCAATGCAACCTTCAAGCAACTGGACACACAAAAGAGCACACACACGAGGCAACTCAAACACAAACGCAGCTCAAAAGGGAAGGCAAAATACAACAAGGACCAAACACGAAACACAACCTCCCCAAACAGAGGGCGGTGGCTGGAGCCACCTATGTTTGAGTCGATTGGTATGGTACCGCGAAGAATTATCCTTGGGCCTATGACCAAAACTCGTCTTTGAAGCACAAGTACCATAAAAAATGGCTAATGTGAAAGAGTTGATCAATTTATGTATAATGGGGGGAGGGAGAGTTCATTGAGAGAACAACACTCCCCCTATGTCCATGCCTACACCTAAACAAGACATCAAGATGAGTACGGTGGGGTGTGCAAGGGTTCAAGCCACATTGCTCGAATCAATGATATTTAGCTCATGCCTTAACTCGCGAAATCTTGCTTCATCCAAGGGCTTCGTGAATATATCTGCAAGGTTATCATGAGTGTTGACATAGTTGAGCTTGATCCCACCTTGCCTAATATGATCCCGAATAAAGATATACCGAATCTCAATATGCTTCGTCTTGAAGTGTTGCACCGGGTTGAGAGAGATCTTCATGGAACTTTCATTGTCACACAAAAGAGGCACTTTGTCACAAATGACACTGTAATCCTTTAAAGTTTGCCTCATCCAAAGAAGTTGAGCACAACAACTACCAGCGGCCAAATACTCCGCTTCGGTGGACGAGAGAGACACAAAACTTTGCTTCTTAGAAGACCAACTCACCAAAGAGCAACCAAGAAATTGGCACCCTCCAAAAGTTGACTTCCTATCCACTTTGTCTCCCTCCTAATCCGAGTCTGAAAAGCCCACAAAGTTGAAGTTAGCTCCTATCGGGTACCATAAGCCAAAGTTTGGGGTATGAGCCAAATATCAAAAGATTCGCTTGACCGCCACATAGTGGCTTTCCTTAGGTGCGGCTTGAAACGGTGCACAAATTCCCACACTCAACATGATATCTAGTCTAGATGCACAAAGGTAAAGCAAGGAGCCAATCATGGAGCGATATACCTTTTGATCCACCGCTTTACCATTGGGATCTATGTCAAGTTGGCATTTAACGGGCATTGGAGTGGAAGTCGGCTTGACATCACTTAGCTTGAATCTCTTGAGCATGTCTTGAGTGTATTTGGCTTGGTTGATGAAGGTTCCTTCTCTTCTTTGCTTGATTTCGAACCCGAGAAAGAACTTCAACACTCCCATCATGGACATCTTGAACTTCAAGGTCATGAGAGCGGCAAATTCCTCATTGAAAGCTTTGTTAGGGGAACCAAATATAATATCATCAACATATAGTTGGCATACAAACAACTCCCCTGTGGCCTTCTTAGTAAAAAGAGTGGGGTCGATTTTCCCAATTTCAAACCCACGATCTTGCAACAACTCGGTAAGGTGCTGATACCACGCACGTGGGGCTTGTTTAAGGCCATAGAGTGCCTTATCGAGTTGGTACACATGATTGGGAAACTCGGGATCCTCGAACCCCGAGGGTTGTTTGACATACACCAACTCATTAATAGGACCATTAAGAAAATCACTCTTCACATCCATTTGTTGCAACTTGAAGTTATGATGAGAAGCATATGTAATCAACAAATGAATAGATTCAAGGTGAGCAATGGGAGCGAAGGTTTCACCTTAGTCGATACCCTCGACTTGGGAGTAGCCTTGTGCCACCAAACGAGCCTTGTTGCGAATGATAATCCCATGAGCATCTTGTTTGTTCTTGAATATCCACTTGGTTCCAATGACATTATGGTTCCCCGTCGGCCTTGCACCAATCTCCACACCTTGTTGTGCTCGAAGTTGTTGAGTTCTTCGTGCATGGCATTAAGCCAATCCGGATCCTCGAGCGCCTCATAGACCTTTTGGGGTTCAACACAAGAAACAAACGCGTGATTCTCACAATAGTTTGCTAATTGTCTACGAGTGCTTACCCCCTTTCTTAAGCTTCCGAGCACATTCGTCATGAGATGATCTTTGGTAGTGAGCTTGGATGCAATCTTGGCGGCACGACGCTCCAATTCGTCCTCAGGAGATAGTTGAGGAGCGGTAACTTGATCATCTTGATCGTCATCTTGAGCTTGTTCTTGATCTTGAGCTTGCTCTTGATCTTAAACTTGCTCGGTGGTGAGAACTTGACCTTGGGCATCACTTGGTGGTTCACCACCAACTTGAGGTTGATCTTGCCCTTGATCTTGTTCATTTGGTTGAGGGCCTTCACTTTGTTGTTCGGAAGCGTGTGGGTCTTGGGTTGGTGATGGTTCCACTTGAGTGGAACATTGTCCTTCTCCTTCGGCCACAAGGGGTTCCTCAATGGGTAGGATATGACCAACACCCATTCTTCTTATGGCTTGGGGAGGAATTTCATCACCTACATCACAAGTACCACTTTTCTCCACTTGGGAGCCGTTATTCTCATCAAACTCCACATTACACGTCTCCTGAATGAGTCCGGTGGACTTGTTGAGGACACGGTAAGCATGAGAGTTTGTAGCATAACCAGCAAATATGCCCTCATGAGCTCTAGCCTCAAATTTAGACAAATGAACACCTTTCTTGAGAATGAAACACTTACATCCGAACACCCGGAAGTACTTGAGGTTTGGCTTGTTACCGGTGAGAATCTCATATGGAGTCTTGTTCAAGCCTATGCGGAGGTAGAGCCGATTGGATGCATGACACGCGGTGTTGATGGCTTCGGCCCAAAAGTTGTATGGAGACTTGAACTCCACCATCATGATCCTTGCCGCATCCATCAACGTCCGGTTCTTCCTCTCCACCACACCATTTTGTTGAGGGGTATAAGGTGCGGAATATTGATGCTTGATCCCCTCATCACTAAGAAACTCATCCAAGGTGTAGTTCTTGAACTCGGTGCCGTTGTCACTTCTTATCAGCAAGATCTTTGCATTGTGTTGACGTTGAGCTTCATTTGCAAAGTCGATGACGGTTTGTTGGGTCTCATTCTTCCTCTTGAAGAAATATACTCAAGTGTATCTTGAATAATCATCCACAATCACCAAACAATACTTTCCACCCCCAAGACTATCAAAGGATGGAGGTCCAAAGAGATCCAAGTGAAGGAGCTCCAAGGGCCTCTTCGAGTAGATGATAGTAGTGGGAGGGTGAGCCTTCTCATGTAGCTTTCCTTCGATACAAGCACTGCAAGCACGATCTTTGGCAAAACTAACATTTGTTAGTCCAGGGACATGGTCCCCCTTGAGAAGACTTTGCAAAGATCTCATATTGACATGGGCTAAACGGTGATGCCAAAGCCATCCCACGTCACTTTAGCCATTAGGCATGTCGCGGTCTTAGTGGGTCGCTCCGAAAAGTTAATCACATAAAGACCGTTCTTAACATGCCCAACAAAGGCTACTTTAAGAGTCTTGATCCACAAGAGGGCCACGGTATCAATATCAAAGAAAGTGGCAAAGCCCATGAGTGCAAGTTGACGAACGGAAAGTAAATTATATGCAAGGGACTCAACAAGCATGACTTTCTCGACCGTGAGATCATGAGAAATGACAACCTTGCCAAGACCCAATACCTTAGAAGATGAGAAAATGATCCAAAAACTTAGTTTTAGTTTCCCACTGAAATCATCTCGGATCTACCGATTTTCAAACTCGGTGATACCAAAGCAGTTTTGGAACCTAAACTAGTGAGCTCGGTAGGACCGAGTCACAGTTCGGTGGCACCGAGACTGCTAGGGTTTCACAGAGTTCCAAAATCGGTCACACCTATAAGTAATTCTCGGTCAGACCGAGTCTCACTTGTGCAATGGCATAAGCCAAATCGGTGGGACCGAGTTTTTCAACTCGGTGGGTCCGAGATGGTTTCGGCGGAGACCTAAACCTAGAATTTTCGAATCAAACCTAATCTATGAGCATTTTGACTGGATAGGAGTGTTTCAATCGTGGCAAGAATCATGAAGATCACAATGTGCTAGGAATCAGATTGGAGAATAGCACAAAGATCAAGTCCATACCCTAGTTCGGCGGGGACTTGCTACGGCGGAAACGGCGGGGTAGAATTCCCGTTGACAGCGACGGAGACCAGCGACTGGAGGCGGCTGGCGGTGAGAAAACGATCCGGAGACCAAGAGGGCAGAGCAGGCTATCGCGCGGGCGAAGGGGTTCGGAGAAATTTCCAAAATTTTGCCCGTGACTATATATAGCCCGACCCTGTCGGTGTGACCGAGTGGAATAACTCGGTGGCACCGAGATTCATAACTGCAAGCAGTTACTGAAACTCGGTGTGACCGAAAGGTTCAAATCGGTTGCACCGGGATCGAAAACCTAGATCAACTTAATGATCTCGGTAGGACCGAAAGTGGAGTATCGGTCAGACCGAGAATCATAAAGAGGTTTTGGAAGTTTAAGTCTATCACGAATCGGGGACTCCGAGCGCTCCTCACACAGAGTGGTTCGAATCTGACTTGATCAAATTTTGTGATGCAGCATGAATAGAATTTGAGACGAGAAAAGCATAGATAGCTAGAGGAGGTTCTTAGGCATTCTTGTCCATCCACTTGGCAAAAAGAAATAAAACCGAACAATCAAAACAACAAGTGGATGTCCTCGAATGAGTAAAATATGCAACCAGCATGCTCACACAATAAGATGGCAAATGAAATATGTGGCAAGGCATGCACAACCAATTCTAGCATCTATCAAGCAATTTGCGATGACTAGGTCATCTATATATGAGTATATTGACTTAGGAGTCAAGTGAGAACACTTGATCATAGGTCATACTCATCGTTTAAGCTCAAGTGGGGTTACCACTTTTACATAAAGCATTGTTGTGTTCACATCTTTAGAGTTGCTTTAGCTCAAGTCTTAGAGTAAATCTCCCCCTAGATGTGATATCCCCCCTAAGAGGGATGAACTAACCTTGGGTTTTGTCGATGATGACTTCATGTAGATGTTAAAGATGTGGATGCTCAATGTTGATGTAGATCACTTGGAGCTATCCATTTGAGTGAATTGCACTTTCAATACCTACATGGGTTAGTCCCACAAGGAACAAACAAGGATATCCATAGACATAGAGTGATGCACACACAAGATGATGTCCATGAAAACTTTTAGGTTACCTTGTCCCTTGTCTTACCAACAAGAGGGTTTGTGACTCCTTGAACTAGTGCAAGATGTGGAAGTTGATTGCACTTGTTCTTGCCAAAATGATAAGAGTGAAGTATGTTGGCGGAGTCACCCTCGAGAACTCTCTAGTTCTTCTTCTTTTGGATCCACACCATCTTGATGGGAATCCTTGGAGTTGTAGTCGTACTTGATGAAGTGGAACTTGAAGTAGTCTTGGGAATCCACTTTACTAAGGTCTTTGGAGCTTCTTCAAATGCATCAATTTCCTCTTGAAGCTTGTCCTTGCCTTTTTGCTTGTAGTCTTGTGGTGGAAGATCATCTTGAGCTTGTGTCCCCTTGAAAGAAGTATCATACTTCTCTTGTTGAGGAATAAACTTTGTCTTGGGGTATTGATCTTCTTCCCACTCAACTCCATTGGCATTGAACTTTCGTTCAAAACCAACACCTTGATTCTTCCGGTGCATTCCTTGCTTGCGCACAATTTCCTCGAATTGCTTACTCCCGGCAAGGCTTTTGTACACTCCTTTCTCTATAATTCCCTTCAATAAACTATTTTCTTGCTCAAGTGTAACTTGGCTAAGAGAATCATTAGTGGAATCAATAGAACTACTAGAAGCAACAATATTGGATTTAACATGATCATTGTTACTGCTAGAGGAAGAATCTTTCTTGTTACTAGACTTGACTTGAGGCATGTAAGTGGATAAGAGTAAACGCTTGGCAATGTAAGAAGAACTTTTCTTGTGTAGATCATCATTGATTGCTTTTAAGAACTCATGCTCTTGCTCAAGATTGAGCTTCTCAAAGCGTAATTTCTCATGAGCTCTTAAAAGTTCTCGATGATCTTCGAAGATGGTTTCATGAGCTAACTTAAGAGTGTTTAGTTCTTTAGTTAGGGCCTCAATCTTCTCCTTATCATTGTCATTTGTTTTATCTTGATTAGCATGTTTAATTGACATTTCATCATATTATTCATAACTAGAGTTGTCAATAAGCAAATCATCACCTAACAAGTCATCTTCATCACTATTGAAATCAACATACTCGGGGTGTGTTACCTTAGGACCTTTGGCCATGAAGCATCTTCCAATTCCTTCATTTGGTGAGTCAAATATGTCGTAGGAGTTGGCTGACACAAGTGCTAGACCAGCAACACCTTCATCTTGAGTATCTTCGGAGTCGGAGTGATAACTTCTCTCGGAGTGGCTGTCAGAATCGGAGCCGGATACCCATTCACCAACATGAGCTTGATGTCTTCGTCTTGTATAGCTCCTTGATGATTTTTCCTTCCTTTCCGAATCCTTGCTTCTCTGTGAGTATCTTCGTTCATAACAATCATCTCTACTCCTTCTCTCTCTTGGTGGTGATCCTTTGCTTCTTCTTTTTGGAGAATCTTCTCTTCTCTTGTAGGGAGCCGTACACTCATTGGAATAGTGTCAGGGTCTTCCACAATTGTAGCAGTTTCGCTCTCGACTAGAAGATCTTTTGTCATTGTAGGACCTTGACTTGAAGCTTCTATCTTTGCTTCTACTCTTGTAGAACTTGTTGAATTTATTCACCATTAAGCTCAATTCTTCATTGAAGTCTTGTTTCTCACTTGATGATGTAGGGGCTTCACATGAGGCTTTATAGGCACCACTTGATTTGTTGTGAAGTTCCTCTTTATCCTTAAGTGACATCTCATGAGCAACAATTCTTCCAATCACCTCCGTTGGCTTGAGATCTTTGTAATTGGGCATCATTTGGATCAATGTGCACACGGTATCATATTTTCCATCCAAGGCTCTTAGAATCTTCTTGATGATGAATCTGTTGGTCATCTCTTCACTTCCTAAGCCGGCAATCTCATTTGTGATGAGAGCAAGCCTAGAGTACATTTCAGCGACACCTTCACCATCCTTCATCTTGAACTTGTCAAGTTGGCTTTGGAGCACAGCCAACTTGGATTCCTTGACGGAGTCGGTACCTTCGTGCATATCAATCAAAGTGTCCCAAATTTCCTTTGCATTCTCAAGACGGCTGATTTTGTTGAATTCTTCGGGGCACAATCCGTTGAAGATAATATCACAAGCTTGAGCATTGTACTGCAACATCTTCAACTCATCTGCGGTAGCTTCACGGTTTGGTTCTCTCCCATCAAAGAAGTCAGCTTGCAAACCAACACACACAATAGCCCAAACGGCGGGGTTATGTCCAAGAATATGCATTTTCATTTTATGCTTCCAACTAGCAAAATTAGTACCATCAAAGTAAGGACCTCTACGGTGATAATTTCCCTCGCTAGACACCATACTCTCCTAGGTTGTGAAACCAAGGCTATGACCACCAAAAGCTATGGAGATCAAAGCAAATGGAGACCAAAGCTCTAATACCACTTGTAGGATCGAAAGTATGTCTAGAGGGGGGTGATTAGACTACTTGACCAAATAAAAACTTAACCTTTTCCCAATTTTAGTTCTTGGCAAATTTTAGCTATTTTAAGATAAGTCAAGCAATCATCACATAATTCAAGCAAGCATGCAAAGAGTATATCGGCAGCGGAAAGTAAAGCATGCAACTTGCAAGAATGTAAAGGGAAGGGTTTGGAGAATTCAAACGCAATTGGAGACACAGATGTTTTTCCCGTGGTTCGGATAGGTGGTGCTATCCTACATCCACGTTGATGGAGACTTCAACCCACGAAGGGTAACGGTTGCGCGAGTCCACACAGGGCTCCACCCAAGGGTAACGGTTGCGCGAGTCCACACAGGGCTCCACCCATGAAGGGTCCACGAAGAAGCAACCACCCACAAAGGGTCCACGAAGAAGCAACCTTGTCTATCCCACCATGGCCATCGCCCACACAGGACTTGCCTCACTAGCGGTAGATCTTCACGAAGTAGGCGATCTCCTTGCCCTTACAAACTCCTTGGTTTAACTCCACAATCTTGTCGGAGGCTCCCAAGTGACACCTAGCCAATCTAGGAGACACCACTCTCCAAGAAGTAACAAATGGTGTGTAGGTAATGAACTCCTTGCTCTTGTGCTTCAAATGATAGTCTCCCCAACACTCAACTCTCTCTCATAGGATTTGGATTTAGTGGAAAGAAGATTTGAGTGGAAAGCAACTTGGGAAGGCTAGAGATCAAGATTCATATGGTAGGAATGGAATATCTTGGTCTCAACACATGAGTAGGTGGTTCTCTCTCAGAACATATGAGTTGGAATGGTGTGTGTGTTCTGATGGCTCTCTCTATGAGTGAAGAGGAGGTGGAGGGGTATATATAGCCTCCACACAAAATCCAACCGTTACACAGTTTTCCAATCTCGGTGGGACCGAATCAATAAACTCGGTCGGACCGAAAATGTAAACCTAGTGACCGTTAGAGATTTTCGGTGGGACTGACATGCAACTCGGTAGGACCGATATGGTTAGGGTTTAGGCATAACGTAATCTCGGTGAGACCAATTACACAAACTCGGTGAGACCGAATTTGGTAATTAGCTAACTAGAGAGTTGGTCAGGCAAACTCAGTGGGACCTATTTGCTCTTTCGGTGAGACCGAGTGGAACTCGGTGAGACCGAAAAGTTACAAAGGGGAAACACTGAGTTTACATTGCAATCTTGGTGGGACCGATTAGCTCTTTCGGTGAGACCGAAAAGTTACGAAAGGGAAACAGAGAGTTTGCAATCCCATCTCGGTGAGACCGAGATCCTTATCGGTAGAACCGAATTGCTAGGGTTTGGCAGTGGCTAATGACAAGTGAAACTCGGTGGCGCCGGATAGGAAGAATCGGTAGGACCGAGTTTGGCTTAGGGTTTAGGTCATATGTGGATATGGGAAAGTAGTTGAGGGTTTTGGAGCATATCACTAAGCACATGAAGCAAGAGGCTCATTAAGCAACACCTCATCCCTCCTTGATAGTATTGGCTTTTCCTATGGACTCAATGTGATCTTGGATCACTAAAATATAAAATGAAGAGTCTTGAGCTTTTGAGCTTGAGCCAATCCTTTGTCCTTAGCATTTTGAGGGTTCCACTTTCACATCCATGCCATGCCAATCATTGAGCTTTCCTGAAATAATCATCTTGGAATAGCATTAGCTCAATGATCTATATGTTGTTATGAATTACCAAAACCACCTAGGGATAGTTGCATTTTCAGCCGCGCTTTCGCGCTGCAGAGGTGCTGCCGGAGTTCGTTGTGTGGTCGGCGGAGCCGACTAGCACCCGGCTTCAACTTCCTCGCTTCCTCCTTAGCGAGCTCCCGGCCGGCGCCCCGGGCGGCCTCTGGCTTCAGGCAGACGGCTGCTGCAGCCGGGCCTCATGGGCTTCACTGGAGGTCTCCGCAACCGGGAGCCTGGCCTTGACCCGTGGTTGGCAGACATTTGCCCGCGTGCGTGGCCTGAGCCGTCGGTGCACCCTGCACTTCAAGTTTGACGGCGATGCCACCCTCTACGTGAGGGTGTTTGGGGAAGATGGTCGCCGCGCAGGGTGCTGCCCTAAGGACGACAACCGCGGCCGGGAACCCAGCCCCGACGATGATGGAGAGGACATCGCTCGCGTGATTGGCGGCGCTCAGGGTTCCCCAAGCTTCATCGGTTCTTCTTCAGGCGGCGACTCTTCTAGCGGTGGCCGCGGTCAGCCTCCACGCCGTCGTACCTGCTTGGGAGGTGGTAGCGTGTCTGCCCGCCGTCGCGCCTGGGTGAAGCGCGAGAGGAAGTCTGCCTGAGCCCCGGAGGCAGCTCGAGTCTTCCCTACAGGCCGGTGTGAGGCGAGCTGCGCCTGATTTGCTCTTTCTTTTCCTTTTTCCTGCGTAAAAAGATAGTAGCGTGGAGCCCCGCGGGGGCGTGTTTGGGCTATTGCTGTTAACATCGCTTTGCTTCCGTTATCGTGCCTTTTTGCTACGTGCCCGCGCGTGGATAGTT
>NC_041386.1:187545407-187562578 GCF_002162155.2 Triticum dicoccoides | reverse complement strand
CCAGGCCCTGTGTTTGTGTCGCGGTGCCCTTGGGGCACGGACTGGAGGGGTGCTCCTGTAATGGACCTAGGTCGCGAAACCTTTGAACGACTAGGACAGGAACACTTGCAAGGGCGCTCGACTGCCCCCCTCGTGAGGCCTTGCATAAGAGAAATCGAGGCAGGAGAGTGAAAAGTCGAAGAACCACAAGCCAAAGACGGCAACACCTTCGATAAAACTTCGAATGAGAATGAACAAGCCAACTGCGGAAAGCAAATGAAAAAGCCGCGTCCGGCACCTAATCTAGTCTTCAACGTCTTCTCACCAGCGCGGAGCTAAGTGCTGCCACTGGGCGTGGGAGGGAGCCCCAGGGCCTGAGGCCGGCACTCCTGAGACTCCGGGGCGTGTACAGCCCCAACTCATTATTACGTGAGAGTGTCACGGGCGGCGAGCTTCACAGGCGTTGGCCTTCTTCACAGGCTCCGGGCCTTTCTTGGGGGAAGCAGGCTTCACGGGCATTTGCCCTCTTCATAGGCTCCGGGCCTTTTCCAAAACGCGACAGCTTCACAGGCATTCGCCTTCTTCATAGGCTCTGGGCCTTTTCCAAAACGCGACAGCTTCACAGGCATTCGCCTTCTTCACAGGCTCTGGGCCTTTTCCAAAACGCGACAGCTTCACAGGCATTCGCCTTCTTCACAGGCTCTGGGCCTTTTCCAAAATGCGACAGCTTCACAGGCATTCGCCTTCTTCACAGGCTCTGGGCCTTTTCCAAAACGCGACAGCTTCACATGCATTCGCCTTCTTCACAGGCTCTGGGCCTTTTCCAAAACGCGACAGCTTCACAGGCATTCGCCTTCTTCACAGGCTCTGGGCCTTTTTAGGGGTAGAACCTCCAGAGGTGCTGGATGTTCCATGCGTTCTGGACCGGCACCCCCTCCTGAGTCTCCAAGCGCGCGGAGCCGGGCCTGGAAACATGAACAACCTTGAACGGGCCCTCCCACATGGGAGAGAGCTTGTGCAGTCCCTCCCTGGAGAGAACCCGCCTGAGCACGAGGTCTACTACCTCGAGAGTTCTGGGGCGGATGTTGTGGCAGTGATATCGTCGCAGCGCTTGTTGGTACCTCGCCACTCGCAGTGTGGCTTCTCGGCGACGTTCCTCCCCCAGCACGAGGTCCATCCCCCCCATGGCGTCCTGCTGCGCCTCATCGAACGCCAGGACCCGCGCGGAGCGACATCTGACCTCGTGAGGGAGGACCGCTTCGGCTCCGTAGACCAGGAAGAACGGGGTCTATCCAGTCGGCTTGGTCGTTGTTGTGCGGATGGACCACAACACGGACTGAAGCTCGTCGTACAAACCTCTACCGCAGGCCTCTAGCTTCTTCTTGAACGTCCTGGTCTTGAGGCCCCTCAGGACCTCTGCGTTGGCTCGCTCGGCCTGGCCGTTGCTTTGGGGGTGCGCCACCGAAGCGTAGCATATCTGCGTTCCAAGGTTAGCACAGTATGTTTTGAAGAGGTTACTGGTGAACTACGAACCGTTGTCTGTGATGATGCGGTTCGGCACCCCGAACCGGCTCACGATGCCCCTGATGAACTTGACCGCGGAACCCGCGGGGATGGTGCGGACGGCCTCTACTTCAGCCCACTTGGTGAACTTGTCCACGGCGACGTAGAGGTAGCGGTAGCCCCCTGGCGCCCGAGGAAACGGGCCCAGGATGTCCAGCCCCCAGACTGCGAATGGCCACGAAAGGGGTATAGTCTGCAGGCCTCCTGCCGGCTGATGGATCTGCTTGGCATGGAACTGGCAGGCCTCACAAGCTTTCACCAGTTCGACGGCGTCATTGAGTGCGGTGGGCCAACAAAACCCACCGCGGAACGCCTTGCCGACGAGGGTCCGTGATGATGAATGATGTCCACAGTCTCCGCCGTGTATATCTTCCAGCAGTCCCTTTCCTTGCTTCTTGGAGATGCAGCACAGGGATACATCGTTTGGTCGCTTCCGGTAGAGCTCTCCATCCTTGATGCAGTATGTCATGGCCTGCCGTGCCACACGCTCTGCTTCCTCCTCCTTCTCCGGCAGGGTCCCTTGTGTTAAGTAACTCCGGAGCTCCCTGATCCAGCACCCCTCCTGAGGTTCCATCGTCAGGAGCAGGCATGCTCCTGAGGCCGGGCCACAGACCGGGGCTCCTGAGGCAGGTGGCTGGGGGAGCTCCTCCCGAGGCTGAGCCGTGTTTGACAATGACGGAAGGGCTGAGGGCTTGAAGAGCCGCTCCTCGAAGACACCAGGCTCCTGAGGTAACCGCCTGGACGCCCGTTTGGCGATGTCATCGGCCTCCTGATTGGTGCCACGGGGCACATGCTGCAACTCCAACCCCCAGAACTGCTTCTCCATCCTGCGGACCTCCGCAAGGTAGGCTTCCATGTGCTCATCTTTCGGCTCGTACACCTTGTTGGAGAAATTGACAAGGAGCTGCGAATCGCCCTTGACGGTGAGGCGTTTCACCCCCAGGGCAGCTGCGGCCTTCAAGCCCGCTATTAAACCTTCATACTCCACTATGTTGTTGGAGACCTTTTCACCTTGCTGGAAACAGAGCTGTACAGCGTAGTAGAGCTTGTCCTGAGTGGGTGATATAAGCACCACCCCAGCCCCAGCGCCATGCCTGGAGAACGCCCCATCGAAGTACATGACCCAGCCTTCTGGAGCCTCGCTTCCCGGGGAGAGGGACCGATCCTCGTCGGCCTTGAGGCCTGGTGCCTCCGTCCATTCTGCCACAAAATCCGCTAATGCTGTTCCCTTGATGACTCTGGTCGTGCTGAATTCAAGCTGAAACGCTTGCAGTTCTATGTTCCACTCAACGACCCTTCCAGCTGAGTTAGGGCTCCTGAGCACTCTCTCCAGGGGGTATGACGAGACGACCTTGATGGGGTGACCCTGAAAATAGTGCCGCAGCTTGTGCGAGGCCACCAGTAGCGCGAGGAGGAGCTTCTGAGGCATGGGGTACCGTGCCCTCGCATCCTGCAACACCGTGCTGACGAAGCACACTGGGTGCTCAACAAGGTTGGGTGCGTCAGTGCTGGTGGCGCCCTCCGAAGACCATGGCGCCTCTTGAGGTGATGAGGCCTCCTGAGGCTGGCCATCTGGGAGAGGGGCCTCTTCCGCCTCCGGTGCACTCCTCTGTGGCGACTGATCCTCCTCAGCTGCGGTGGCGGTTTCCATGGGCCTTCCTTGTTCCTGTTTTGCCTTGTCCCGGGCTGCTGCTGTGGTTTTGATTCGACGCTCCTCCCTAACCGCCACCAGGGCTGCGCTGGCGGAGTAGGGAGTGGCGGCGAGGTAAAGCACTAGGGGCTCTTGAGGGCGCGGAGCCACCATGACCGGAGGGCTGGTCAGGTATCTCTTGAGATCCTGGAACGCCTTGTCGGCCTCTTCAGTCCATTCAAAGGGCCCCTTTTTCTTCATTAGCTGGAAGAAGGGCAGCGCTCGCTCCCCCAACTTGGAGATGAAGCGCCCTAGCGTGGTCACGCGTCCAGTGAGCTTCTGCATTTCTCTGAGGGTCTTTGGTGGGCTCATGTCCTCGACCGCCTTGACCTTTTCCGGGTTAGCCTTGATGCCTCGGTGGGACACGAGGAAACCCAAGAGCTTGCCCGAGGGGACTCCGAACACACACTTCTCTGGGTTGAGCCACAGGTTCACTGCGTTGAGGCTCGCGAAGGTTTCCTCCAGGTCTTGTATCAGGGTCCTGGCCTCCCGAGACTTCACCACAATGTCATCGACGTAAGCCTCAACATTCTTCCCGAGCTGCGGGCCCAAGGTGATGTGCATCAGCCGCTGAAAGGTCGCCCCTGCGTTATGCAGCCCGAATGGCATGCATGTGTAGCAGTACACCCCACACGGGGTTAGGAAGGCTGTCTTTTCGACGTCTTCTACCGCCATCTTGATCTGGTGATACCCAGAGAAGGCATCCAAGAAGCATAGCAGGTCGCATTCTGCGGTGGAATCGACGATCTGGTCGATGCGGGGGAGCGGGAACGGATCTTGCGGGCATGCCTTGTTGAGGTTGGTGAAATTGACACACATGCGCTCCTTCCCCCCTTCTTTGGCACAATGACAGGGTTTGCCAACCAATCCGGGTATCGGACCTCGCGAATGACCCCAGCGGCTTCTAGTTTGCGGGTCTCTTGGACAATGAAGGCCTGCTTTTCTGTGGACTGCCGCCTTGCCTTCTGCTTCACAGGGCGCACGATGGGGCACACGTTGAGGTGATGCTCGATTACGCTCCTAGGGATCCCCGCCAACTGGTCAGGCTCCCAAGCGAATACCTTCTTGTTTGCACGCAGGAACCTGACCAGGGCCTCCTCCTGCTCGGATTCGAGGTTGGCGCCTATGGTGAAAGTGGCGTTGGTGGACCCGTCCTCATCGATGGGTATCTTCTTGGTTTCTGCCTTGTCTTGGGTGAACAACTGTTTCTTCTTGGCGGGTGCAGCCCCCTTGGGCTCGGGGGTCTCCGAGTCGGCGGGCTGTGCCGACGCCGCCGTCTTGAAGGCGAGCTTGAGCACTCGCAGCGCGTCTCCGGTGTCCCCGTGCACGGTGAGGACACCGCTGCTCCCGGGCATCTTCATGAGGTTGTACGCCGGGTGCTCGCGGCCATGAACTGGGCCAGCGCTGGGTAGCCGAGGATGGCGTTGTAGGGGAGGATGATGGGGGCGATGTCGAAGTCGACCAGCTCCGTGCGGAAATTGTTGTAGGTGCCGAAGGTTACTGGGAGCCGGATCTGTCCCAAGGAGCTGGATGATCCGCCCCCAACGCCTGAGAAGGGCCGGCTGGGTTGCAGCCGTTCCAGGGGTATGCAGAGGAGGTTGAAGGCCTCAACCAAGAGCACGCTGAGGCCCGCACCGCCATCGATGAGAGTTCTGGTGACGGCCACCTGGCAGATGGTGGGGGTGCACAGCATGGGGAGCGCACCCGAGCAGGCCGAGTTGGAGGGGTGGTCCTCCAAGCTGAAGGTCAAGCCAGCCTTGGGCGCCGCCCGGTCCGGGAGAGCCCCCTGCCGCGTGGAAGCGGCGCTGACCCGACGGATTAACGGCTTGACGTGGTGACTTGTAGGCGGCGCCTGCGAGCCGCCCAGGAGGTCCGCGACGACCGGGGGTGTTGGTGTAGTGTGGTGGGCGGGGAAGCGGCTGCGGAGCTCTTCCCAAGAGGCCACGGAGGCTGCCGGCAGGTGGAGCAGCCATGCGCGCGGAGCGCCGGTGAGGGCCATGGGGAGCCAGTTGGCCATGACCCTATTGTCACCTCCAGCTTCGAGGATGGCCTCCTCGTACGCCAGCAAGAAGGCCAGCGGATCAGTCGTGCTGCCGTAGCGCGGCGGCGTCGTTGGCTTGAACTTGTCCGACCACCGTACCCGTTGCAGGGCTGGGGCCAGGGCTCGGAGCCCCCTGGCCCCCCGTGCTGGCGCCAACGGCCAGAGCGGGCGACGCGCTACTCATCGCGAGGCAGGTCGTGGCGGTGGCGGAAGGGAAAACTCCGGTGCACCCCTACCTGGCGCGCCAAATGTCAGATTTCGGGTTCCGGCAGACCCTCCGGCAGACCCCAGTGTTCGAACCTCAAGGGTCTACCGGAACCCGAAATCCGACATTTGGCGCGCCAGGTAGGGGTGCGCCGAAATCCACCTTCTACTGCTTCGTGCCCCGTCGCGTCGTCATCACCATGTCCGGCGACCAGGCGGGCAACCCAGATCCATGGGCGGCGTGGCCCACCCGCGCAGAGCCGCTCGCCTCGGGCAACCCCGTGCCCCAGGCAGCTCGCGGTCCGCAGGGCGCTGCGGGCTGCGGGCGACGCGGACAGGCTTCGACAGCTCTCACACCGCGGCAGGCATGGTCGGCAGCAAGGGCCTCCAATCACGCCGCGACCACGACACCGTACACCCGCCGGGAGCAGGCGAACTCGAGGGCCGCGCTCACGGTGGCCCGAGAGCTGCTGCAGTGCATTCTGCTAGAGGGCGGCCGCGACGTGCTGCTGGAGCGGGTGGCAGAGCTCCTGGGCTTCGCTGCCTCGGGGGCTCACCCCTTCTGCACCCAGCTCCCATCTCAAGCCCAGGGCGGCCCGTGCGGGGGCTCCGCGCGCGCCCGCGGGCTCCAAGGCTACTCCAACGCCAGCGAAGCTGTCAGCACCGGACCGGCGGCGGCGCTGCCCCCGCTCCCGGTCCGCGAAGAAGAAGGACTCGACGCGACCCGCGGCCCCAGTGGACAGCCGCGCTGCCACCCCACGGTGGACGCGTCAGGTAGGACCGCGTGGCATGCGGAGCACTACGGCGTGGCCTTCGGGATGACGGCGCCAGAGGAATACATGCCCCTCATGATGGACCAAGGACACCCCCACGAGAGCGAACAAGGCTCGCTGCTCAACCCAAGCTGGGGGGACGAGGCGCCAGAAGCTGAGCCTTTCCAGGAGCCCCGGGACGGTCCCACTGGCCACGCTGGAGGAAACGATTATCGGGTACCGCTAATTCTTCAGGAGCAGGCATACGCTAACCATGGATCACAGGAGGTGCAGGTCGCCACAGCGAGCAGCTACCCCGCTCCCACAGTCTCCTACCCCTCGGGAGGAGGGCGCAGGGGGCTGCAGGAGAGGGGCCGAGATCCGACATCACCACCGCGGCATTTGGAGCAAGGTGTTCTCAGGAGGTAGGCCCTCTGCTGGGGAGGTGCCTCAGGGCCTGCCCTTGGCGGAGGACCCGTGGTCGTTGGGGGAACCGCTGGTCCGCTCTACCCCCATCGGCGGTGTCCTGGTTTCCGGTCGTCGTTGATGGCACTAGAGTGTGGCGCAAGGCGGGGCCCTCATCTGGCGATATGAAGCAAGGCTAGTACCTGTGAAGAAGGCCCAGTGCCTGTGAAGCTCGCCGCCCCGTGACACTCTCACGTAATAATGAGTGGGGCCGTACATGCCCCGGAGTCTCAGGGGTGCCGGCCTCAGGCCCTGGGGCTCCCTCCCACGCCCAGTGGCAGCACTTAGCTCCGCGCTGGTGAGAAGACGTCCAAGACTAGATTAGGTGCCGGACGCGGCCTTTTGTCTGCTTTCGTTGCTTTTCCCTTTGGTTGTCGCTTTCCCCCGCTGGATTCAAGTTGGATTCGAATTTGAGATTTGCGTGTGTTCGGGGAAGGGGTGCTTAGTCTCGTTCTAACAATTTCTCACGTTTTGGTTACCACTTCGCCTCAGCTGCCTCCCCTCGTGAGCCCCTCGCGAGCTGGGTCAGGCCTAGCTTGCGCGCAGCCCAGACTGCCGCCGCCGCGTCCTCTCAGGAGGGTGTTTAACTGCAGGTCCTACGGATCCAATCAGGGAACACTTGGGACACCACAACCTCCCGCAGGCTACCTCAGGGCCAGCACGGGACAAAGGTAAACTAGCCGACCAGCGCGCCACTTAAGCCAACCACTTGGCGCGGGCGCATGGGCAATGTAGCGTCTACTAATACGATGAACACCAGTTTTACATGAGGGGATCCCCCTCCAAAATGCTCTCACAGCCATCAGGCCAAAACCTGAGTTCTATTCATGCAGGGTAAGGAAGCAGGAACGATGCACAATCAGTCGGATAAATCCCCCAATGCGTCCTCAAGAGAACCACCCGAGCCGTTGCTGGCGTCGCTGAACTCGCCATCGCTGTCCGCGTCGCTGCCAGCGGCGTCAGGGCCGTTCACCACATCGCCCTCGTCGGCAGCTACGGTCACGCCGTCGTTGTCTGAAGCCAAGGCCCTGATAAGAGCATCCACATTGTCTTCCACCCAGTGCGCCAGGTTGCCTCGGACGGCTTGGGGGACTGGGGCGATGGCGGCGTCGAAATCGAAGTGGGGATCCATGTTCCGGAGATGGCTGAAGACGCGAGAAAAGGCACGCCCGAGCAGGGCGCGGCTCCTCTCCTCCACCAACCTGTCAGCCCTGACCGACCGCGCCTCTAGCTGCGTCACCACGTCGGTGAAGAACTGAAGATTGCCGGCGTAGTTGACTGCATGCGGCTCGCCAACAGCCACCTCGCAGATGTTGCCCAAGGCTGTGTTGGCTCTCTCCTGGAGCGTGGTGAGCATGGGGCTGTGCTCATGCTCCAGGATCCGCCGCTGACGTATCTCATCCACATTCTGGCGCGCGACGGCCTCAGCCTGCTCCACTCGCTGGCGAAGAAGGAGCACCTCGGCCTGGGAGGCGGTTAACTCACCTTGCGCCACCTCAAGGGCGGCCCGGAAAGCATCGGCCCGCCATGTCGCCTCCTCCAGCTTGGCTCTCAAGGCAGCAGTCCTGCCTTCAGCCTTGGCCCGGATCAACCCCAGCTTCTCCTCGAACTCGTGCTCAAGGTTCAAATGCGCCATCGCCACCTGATGTCCGACCTCCTCCAGGACACGGGCTTCCTGTGCAGCGACATCATCCTCTGCCTGCGTCACCAAGCGCTCCCTCGTCTCCAGACGCTCGTACTCGCGGGTACGTTCGGCGGCTTCCAGCGTCAGCGCCTCCTCACGCTTCTGGAGCTCTGCTGAGTCGCCAGAGGCCACCTTCATCGACGCGAGGGCTGCCTCGCGCAGCTCCACCTGCTCCTCCAGTGAGTGGCACCAGGCCAGGAGCTCCCGAGCCTGCTCCTCCACCGCCTTTTGCCGCCGGTCGGCTTCCCGGGCCTCCTCAGCGGCCCAAGATTGGGCCTCCCGAGAGGCCACCAGCGACGCCTTGGCCTCTGCATCATCAAGATCGCGCTGACGGCGCGCAAGGGCGATGGCGCCCTCTAGCTCGCGCCTCTCTGTGGCCAGGCGCAGGCCCTTGGCCTCAAGGCACGCGTCTTCATCAGCAAGCTCCTCACCAAGCAGGCTTACTGCGTCAGCCGCCCTTCGAAGGAATCCTTGGCGGAGAGCGCGACGCCCCCGAGCGCGCTCGAGCACGTCTTCCACACCATCATCTGCCCCAAGCAAGCGTCGGGGGCCACGAATCAGCACCCCCCTCCGGGCTGGGGGCTGGGGGCTGGCACCCTCGCGACGGCCGGGCACGCCGCGCCATAAGCCCGACCTAGAGCTAGCCCGTCCCCAGGTGAAGAGCGCAGGGAGCGCCTCAGCCAATCACAGTCCACGACCAGGCGAGAAGCCCACGGCAGGCAGGCTATGCCACGAGAAGGCCTGCGGAAGAGGATCGCGAGGTGCGCAGGGCCATGATGCGCCTCGGGACGGTCCGCCTCTTCGACCGCCCTCACCACAAGGGCTCTGCTGCTCAGGGCGCTTGAGGATGATGGAGGGGGCGAAGCCAAGGGGGACGGCACCTCAGCCGTCTCCGCAAGCTTGGCTGGAAGGGGCCTGTAGAGCAAGGGTCAGTAAAAGAAACAGAAGGATCGGGAGCTGGGAAAGGAGAAGGCTTACTCATCAGTGGCGAAGTACTTCCTACGCTTCAGCAGGCGACAAGGGTAATCGTCGCCCAGGGCCTCCCTTCTCTTCCGGAGGGCCTCAAAGTCCATGCGGAAGCGGCCCAAGAGTTGGGCGCAGGGATCAACCTGCGACGAAGACGGAGCGTCAAGGCGATCTACGTCAGGGGCGCCTGCCTGATCCGCGCTGCCAATCGCCTCGCCAAGGGAAGCAGCTGGAGCCTCAGGGGCCTCAGTCGCAGGCGCTGAGGGCAGCTGCTCGTCACCCTCAGCGTCAGCGGCACGGGCCCCGAAAGCTGCTCCCTCATGAGCATCGCCCAATGCCGTCACCCCACCGGGAGCCCCCTCGGCCTCTGGCGCCTCATGCCTCCCTGCTCCGCCGCTCGAGGAAGAGCCGCCTTGGCCGACTGGAAGGGCAGTCACCACCACTGGGTTCTCGCGAGGCCCCTGGAGGCCGGCGGGGCGCGACCTCCACTCATCAAAGATAGGCATCTGCTTCACAAAATCGCCCCTGCTCTGGCAGAGGTACAACAAGGCCCCTCCCTGCTGGATGCTGCCAGGGTTGGGGTCCCCAGTCAGGGTCAAGAGCGCTGTCCTCAGCACTTCATGAGTCAGGTCCTCTTCCTGGAGCCTCATACGATCATCGCGCCCGCTGAAGGCCCACATCCGGCGGGAGTGGCGTTGGAGAGGAGCAACGCGGCGTAGCAGGAACTCCTTCACCACCTTGGGCGCTGCCACGCCAAGCGACCTTAAGAACGCGAAGCGGTGCCAGACGAAGACGAGCCGGGGGCTCTCAAGCGTCTCCTGGCCCCAGCCTGAATTGGGGACAGCAGGTGAAGTTGGCTCTGATAGTAGGGGGCTGGGCACCCCTGCGTCCACATATAGCCACCGCTCGTGGAACCCAGCTGCGGGCAGGGGGAGCTTGAAGTCAATCCCAGAGGCCACTGTCTCAGACACGGCAACAAAGCTCACGCACGCCCAGCATTGGGTAGGGTCGACAAGGCGCAGCGAGAAGAAGTGGCGCAGCAAGGCAACCAAAGGAAGGATGCCCATCATAGCCTCGCAGACAAAGGCGAAGACCGAAAGGAGGGTGATGGATTCAGGACCCAGATGCATCATGTGGATCTGATAGTGGGAAAGCACAACATTGAAGAAATCAGAAAAGGGAGGAACCAGACCCGCCCACAGGGCATCGGCAAAATATGGGACCTCGGTGACTATCCCGTCGATGGAGAAGTGGGACGCGGGCCAGGCCATCATCCTCCCACATTCGTTGAAGATAGTGTCCAGAGCCGAGCTAACCTTGCCTAAGCCCTCGGCGGGGGCCGCCAACGGCGGCGGACAAGGCAGAGGCACGGGTTTCTTCCCTCTTCCCTTCTTCGTCGGAGCCATGGCGATGGGAAGGGAGGGGGGAAGGTTCGAGATTGGGTTGAAAACAGAAGCTGGAGTTCGAGCGGAGGAAGGACAGAGGGCGCTCGAGCAATAGAAGGGGGATCGGCTGTGTACAACTACGAGTCCGCCTAGCATGGCGCAAAATAAGGGGGGCGTGGGGGAACAGTGCCGCCCACGTCCAATCAACCGCCACGTGGCGCCCAAGGCCGCAGGCTGTTAGGGCCCGCGGTGCTTCGCTCTTGCCCTTCCGCCTCCCTGCACGGCCAAGTCCGGGCGCGCCTTGGGCCCGGGGGCTATTGTCGGTGTTCTGGGAACGGGGGTCCCCAGACTTGTCTGCCTGCGGCCTACGGCGTGGCTCAAAGGGGGGCCCAACACGGCCCATCTTCATCAACACAGACCCAAGACCCTCGCGAGGGGCCAAGCCTTGCGGGACGGACGACACGGAGCTTCCTCAGGCATGGCCTCATCAGGCTGGCTCGCGAGGAGGCGGAGAGATCAAGGCGGGGTACCTCACGAGGTGCCCGTGACGCAAGCCATGACGACCAAAGGCGCCAGGCGGGTGCCAGCCCGCGTAGTGTCCTCCTTTCCTCTTCGGTGCAAAGGGGGCAAGCACAGCCGCGGAGTACCAAGGCATCAGGCAAAGGTTGCCATTTTGGTGCAACAAGACCAAGACCAGGATGGCTGCAAGACGGAGGTCATTGTGGAGCCCAAGACGGCGTCACCACCAGAGCTTTGTGCAGGTGAAGACTACTTTTGTCAGGATAGCTAGTACTAGCTGTCCCCCTTCAAATTAGCCCGCCATTTTTGGCTCCCTTCCCGCTCGATATTTAGGAAGAGGACCAGGGCCTCTATAAATAGGACCAGCCCCCCCACAGGAGAGGGAGGAGATCAGAGAATCAGAGGAGATCAGAGAATCAGAGGAGAGAAAGAATCAGAGAGAGAGGCTAGAGGTTGGGGCATCAACAATCGGAGAGAGAGAGAGAGAGAGGGGTGACTGAACTCCTCCCAGCAGTTCATCGCCCTAGCCAAGAACAGACCCTCGTGAGGCTGTTCTTCCTTGTATTGTTCTTCATCATCAGCCCAAGAGGCAATCCACCACGCCACACACTGGAGTAGGGTATTACACCACAATGGTGGCCCGAACCAGTATAAACCCTGTGTCCCTCGTGTTGTTCTTTCCATAGCTTAGATCTTAGCGAGGTGGAGGGGTGCAGGTAGGTAGGAGGCGAAATCTCCGCGCGCACCCCAGTGTTCGAACCTCAAGGGTCTGCCGGAACCCGAAATCCGACAGGAGCCCCCTGGGAGCCTCGCCAACCATGCGAGCGACCAACTACAGGGTACCACTAATCTCTCAGGAGCAAGCTTATGCTAACCATGGGTCACAGGAGGATCGGGTCACAACGGCGGACGGCGGCCCTAGCTCAACGGCCTCCCTCCCACCAGGAGGAGCGCACTGGGGCTGCAGGGGAGGGGCTGGGAGCCAGGTCCCTCCTTGCATCACGTGGAGCAGGGCGTTCCCCGGAGGTAGGCCCTCTGTCGGGGAGGTGCTGATGAGCCTTCCCCCGGCAGAGGACCCGTGGTCGCCGAGTGCACCGCTGGCGTCCCCTTTGCCCCTTGGCTTCGTCCTGGTTTCCGGTCGCACCAACGGTGGTCGAGGGCGGCGCAAGGCGGGGCCCTCGTCAGGCGATATGAAGTAAGGCTCGCGCTTGTGAAGATCTCCGCTCGTGACACTCTCACGTAATAATGAGTGGGACTGTACACGCCCCGGAGTCTCAGGAGTGCCGCCCTCGGGCCTCGGGGGCTCCCTCACACGTCCAAGTGGCAACACTTAGCTCTGCGCTGGTGAGAAGACAAGAAGACTAGACTAGGTGCCGGACACGGCCATATGCTTTTAACCTCATTTCTGTAGCCCTATTTCTGGCTTTGGATTTAAGTTGAAGTTGAATTTTCATTGGTATGCATGGGGGGTGACTTTTCTCGTTCATTCGATTTCTTGCCATCTGGTTCCTTGCCTTGACTCGGAGTTCGCACCTGCTGCTTCCCCCCTCGCAAGCCCCTCACGAGCGGGGGCTGGGTGCGGCACGCGTATGCTACGCGCACGCCCTTCCATGGTTGGCGCTTGCTCCTTGCGAGGCCCTCTCGGGTGGATCGGCAGGCCCCTTAGAAGCTCGTGACCTCACAAGCGGTCGGGAACTGGCCCTGACCAAGGTAAACTGCAGCAGTAAGTTCGTGGCGGGACTCGTGAGCACGAAAAAAAACACCTCCGGCTTGGCCTAAGGAATAGAAGCAATAATCTGTTTACATGAGGGGATCCCCCTCCCAAAATGCTCTTACAACTTTCAGGGCCGTGCCCAAGCTTTCACATGCAGGGTCAATGACAAGGAAGCACAAGCTCAATCGGACATATCGCTCGCTGTGTCCTTCGGGTCGCCCTCAGACGCGTCGCCAGCGTCGCCATCACCATCGCTGGCATCACCATCACCATCACCGGCATCACCGTCACCATCGCCGGCGCCGCCCTCACCATCCTCCACCACATCACCTTCATCTGCAGCGACCACCACCGTGTCATCCTCGGATGTGAAAGCCCTGACTAGAGTATCCACATTGTCCTCTACCCAGCACGCTAGGTCGCCTGGATGGCCTCGGGCATAGGGACAATGGAGGCGTCGAAGTCGAAGTTGGGGTAGGTGTTCTGGAGGTGGCTAAAGACACGGGAGAACGCGCGCTTGAGCAGGCCGCGGCTCCTCTCCTCAACAAGCACGCGAGCCCTCTCAGATCAGTTCTCCAGGTGTGTCACCATGTCGGTGAAGAAAAGGAGGTGATTGGCATAGTCGTTCGAGTGGGGATGAGGTGCATCTTCGTCGCAGATGGCGCCCAACGCCGCGTTGGCTCTGATCCTAAGGATTTGGAGCATGGGGGCGTGCTCGCGCTCCAGCGTCCGCCGCCGGAGTGCTTCCTCCCTGCTCTGCTGCACGGAGGACTCGATGCTGGCGACCCACTGCTGAAGGGAAAGCAGCTCGGCACGAGCGGAAGCCAGCTCAGCTTGCACTGAGGTCAGGGCGGCTATGGCGACTTTCTCGCGATGTTCCACCTCAGCCAACCCTGACCTGAGGGCATTAGTCCTACCCACAGCTTCGGCTTCCACGAGCTTCAACTTCAGGTCGTACCTGCCCACAAGATCCGCACGAGCCTCGGCAACCCGGTGGTCGACCTCCTCCTGAGCCCTGGCCTCACGCGCACCGACAGCATCCTCCGCTTGGGCGACTTGGCGCTCCCTCCTCTCCAACCACTCAAACTCAAGGCTGCGCTCTGTGGCTTCCAGCGCCAGCGCTTCCTCATGCTTCAGGACCTCTTCCTCCTCGGCAGGCGTCCCCTTCATCGAGCTAGGGTGGCCTTGCGCGCCTCCACTTGCCGCTCTAGGGAGGCACTCCAGGCCTGGAGCTCCCACACGCGGTTCTCTGCGATCTCGCAGCGGCGATTGGCTTCCCAGGCCTCTTCCAAGGCTCGAGTGCAGGCCTCACACGAGGTCGCAAGAGACGCCTCGGCCTTCGTGTTATCAAGCTCGCGCTGGTGGTGCCCAAGGTTGATGGCCACCTTCAGTTTGTGCCGCTCCTCCATCAACCAAAGACCCGCGGCCTCGAGGCACGCATCTACATCCGTGAGGTCTCCGCCAAGCCGGCTCATCGCGCCCATCGCCTCCTGTCGGAGTAATTGGACACGGATACCCCAAAGATGGCGAGACAAGAATTCAAGACATCGGGGCTAGCAAAGCCCCTCAGTCCAACTACCTGGCCGGCGGCTGACTGCTGGCTGCCGACTGCTCCACCAGGCCGACTGCTCTACCAGGCCGACTGCTGGCTGTTGACTCCTCCACTAGGCCGATTGCCGGCTGCCAACTGCTCCACCAGGCCGACTGCTGGCTGCCGACTGCTCCACCAGGCTGACTGCTGGCTGCCGACTGCTCCACCAAGCCGACTGCTGGCTGCCGACTGCTCCACCAGGACGACTGCTGGCTGCTGACTCCTCCACCAGGCCGACTGCTGGCTGCCGACTACTCCACCAGGCCGACTGCTGGCTGCCGACTCCTCCACCAGGCCGACTGCCCAAAGTCAACTATAGCCGGACACGACCCTGACGTGACGGCCGTACCCGGCCTGTTCACGTGACACCCCAGCCATCATGTACAGTGTCCCTTGTCCCTGGGCACTATTTATGAACTGACCCAGGGGACAAGGATGACAACCCACCATGCCACTAGCTAGCTAGCTACCATGCCTACATGGCTTACATGCTAAGCTAGCTCCCACTATATATAGCTAGCCATCCACCCATCCTCACACACACGTATGAGCATCACACTCCCACGGCCACACATGGCCAGGCACATGTGCCACACTAGCTCGCTAGCTCTCATTGCTACTGATCCCAGATACAGCTCTAGGAGCACTTTGTACTGCCTGATGTACACCCTAGATATATACTCAGACATGCAGGAGTAGGGGTGTTATCTCTCCGGAGAGCCCCGAACCTGGGTAAACTAGCGCGTGCTACTCGCCTACCCGTCCCTGGATATTCTGGCAGCAGTCTTGCCCTCACACGAAGCCACCTTGTGGCATATGTCGTCTTCCACCCCTCGTGAGAATACCACGACATTTGGCGCCCACCGTGGGGCGGTACTATGCTACCGCGCTGCTACTGGTTTCGCAGTCCGGGCGGGACCCTTTTTCTTCATCACCTCCGCCGCGGCGTCGTGCCGTCATACCGGTAGCGCTTGGGGGTTCGACGTCGACCCGTCCCCGGAGCCGCCGCGAGGGGTGGCGCGTCTTCACCGTCGGCCTCGTCGTCTTCGTCACCACCACTGCAACACCGGCCGTCCGACCGTGCGCGCGCCGCGCGCGGTGCCTCGTTTGGTCGGCCGCGTCCATCCACGCACCGCTCACGTATGCTCCCCTCCGTGTTGCGCCTTGCTCCGGCTGAAACGCATGTTCACTCCCCCATATATCATCCACACTAGCTAGCTAGATGCTAGTCAACAGTAGCGGGTGCGCTGACGCGCCCCGCCGAAGAAGACAAAGTAGTTGCCGTGAGATCCGGCCCGACTGCTCAACAGTCGGCCCAGATCTCGGGGGCTACACCCAGCGGGTGCGCTGACGCGCCCCCGCAAAGAAGAAGACGGAATAGCCGCCGGGAGATCCGGCCCGACTACTCAGCAGTCGGCCCGAATCTCTGGGGCTACACCCAACAGGTGCGCTGATGCGCCCCCGCGAAGATTGCAAACAAGAGAAAAGTTTTGTCTGGCTCCGAGCAGCCGGCAGAAGAGAAAAAGAAGAAGATAGGCGCTGCAAGATGCATCGCCACCTGGCCGGTCGAGCCTTACCGGCCGGGACCCCCTTCGAGCACCCGAAGGCTCAAAGACTACACCCAGCGGGTGTGCCGGCGCGCTCAGCAAGCATTGAGCCCCGCCGGCTGTCTTCGGCAAACTCCGCCTCGGCAACACGAAAACGAATGTGAGCTCCTCACCCGCATATTTTTTGCACCACGCAATCACGGATAACCCCGAGCGATGCTCGGGGGCTGTCTCAGCATTTTATTACAGTTAAATCACTGTTCGCCCCGGCGCCAGCCAGAGTTGGCTCGGCGGCTGATCGCTCGGCCTGAGACGTTAGTTCCCGCAGACGGCTTAGTACCGTGCGCAGTACCAAAGGCCCACTCTTAGTCACAGATCGCAGAGCGGCTGTCCGACTAGCAAGAGTGAATGCTGGAGGCCACCCACGCGAAAAACGTCCGGGAAGAAAAGCGCTTCGGGCGACCTGACCGTTTCCTTTATAAGTATCTGCTCGGTTAAATTCACTCCCAGAGTGTGAGTACTGTACACTCCACTTTGCGGCCCACTCTCAGCCATAGACCGTAGAGCGACTGTCCGGCGAGCAAGAGCACAAGCCAAAAGGCGGAGGGAACACAAAAAAGATTGAAGGGGGCTCGAACAAAACCGAGTCGGAACCCTCCGCATAAAACTTGCAATGATAAAAGCAAACATTTGATATATCTGCATGGACTAACTTTGTCTTTTTCATGATCATTTCCATGAACACTCGCCAAAAAACCTCCGCCCAACTTTGCCAAGTTGTCCGGAGGCTTGGGGGACTACTGTCGGAGTAATTGGACACGGATACCCCGAAGATGGCGAGACAAGAATTCAAGACATCGGGGCTAGCAAAGCCCCTCAGTCCAACTACCTGGCCGACGGCTGATTGCTGGCTGCCGACTGCTCCACCAGGCCGACTACTAGCTGCCGACTGCTCCACCAGACCGACTGCTGGCTGCCGACTGCTCCACCAGACCGACTGCTGGCTGCCGACTGCTCCACCAGGCCGACTGCTGGCTGGCGACTGCTCCAGCAGGCTGACTGCTGGCTACC
>NC_041386.1:187486770-187544976 GCF_002162155.2 Triticum dicoccoides | reverse complement strand
ACTGCTGGCTGGCGACTCCTCCACCAGGCCGACTGCTGGCTGCCGACTCCTCCACCAGGCCGACTGCTGGCTGCCGACTCCTCCACCAGGCCGACTGCCCGAAGTCAACTGTAGCCGGACGCGACCCCGACGTGACAGCCGTACCCGGCACTGTTCACGTGACACCCCAGCCATCAGTTACAGTGTCCCTTGTCCCTGGGCACTATTTATGAACTGACCCAGGGGACAAGGATGACACCCCACCATGCCACTAGCTAGCTAGCTACCATGCCTACATGGCTTACATGCTAAGCTAGCTCCCACTATATATAGCTAGCCATCCACCCATCCTCACACACACGTATGAGCATCACACTCCCACGACCACACATGGCCAGGCACATGTGCCACACTAGCTAGCTAGCTCTCATTGCTATTGATCTCAGATACAGCTCCAGGAGAACTTTGTACTGCCTGATGTACACCCCATATATATACTCAGACATGCAGGAGTAGGGGTGTTATCTCTCCAGAGAGCCCGAACCTGGGTAAACTAGCGCGTGCTACTCGCCTACCCGTCCCTGGATATTCTGGCAGCAGTCTTGCCCTCACACGAAGCCACCTTGTGGCATATGTCGTCTTGCACCCCCCGTGAGAATACCACGACACCTCCCGAAAGAGCTCGTGGCGGACGACACTCTGTTCGTGCGCAAACTTGAGCGTGTGGCCGATTCCGTCCTGCACAACGGGGGCCGCCGACGAGATCCGAAGCGGCTCCCTCCCTTTCCGCAGGGGGCTGGGGGCTGGCGCCCCCGGTCGCCGACTGGGCTTCGGAAGGAGCCCGGTTGGGTTGAGGCTCGCTGCTCGGAGAAGGAACCAAGACCGAGGCCATCCAACTGCCGTCTACGACCAGGGGAGGAGCCGTTGGCATGCTCGTCACACTCCCGACAAGGTGACGAAGGAGAGGCGGCTGGAGCGCGGGCTTGAGGTGCCAGGCTAGCGTGGCTGCCTCTCCAGCCGACCTTGTGCCGGGGGCAGCATGCTGGCCTGGGATGCTCAAGGCTAGTGGGAGATTGGAGGCAGAAGGAGGTTGCTCCTCGGGAGGCTTCACGGCCTTAGCAGATGGGATCCTAAAGAGCCATCATCAGTAAGGGAAGCATCACTCGAGGAATTACAAAGATAAGGTACTTACTCATCTATGGCGATGTACTTCCTCTATTTCAATGGCCAGAAGGTGCCGCTGTTGCAGCTTGGGGACCCCTTCCTTTTGCGGAGCGCATCGAAGTCTACACGGAGCTAACCGAAGCGTTGGACATGGCGACCAGCGCAGGGCACGGCTGGTGAAGTGCCCGAGGAGGTGACCTCAGGAGCGCCAAGCTGGGGAGAGCCATCGAGTTCCGCCTCGCGACGGCCTCCAGAGGCCTCGGGAGCTTCGACCTCAGGAGCAGCGGGTTGCGTCGCCCCCTCAACTGCCACCCCAGAGCGAGAGTTATGGGCTCCCGAAGATGTGACCTCAGGAACCGCGGGTGGCTTCGACACCTCGGCACTCACGTATCCGGCCTCCGGTGGTGCTTGCCCCCTGCGTCCACTCTTGGGGAAAGTTCGGCGCCGGCGACAAGGAGGGGAACCACGGTGACGGGGTTCTCATGGGACCCCTCAAGGCCAACCGGACACAACCCCCATTCGTCAAAGGGGGGCATCTGCCCCGCGAACTCCACCCTGTTTGAGCAACAGTACAAGAGACAGCCCTCCGGTGGCATATCGGCTGGTGCGGGGTTGCCCGCCAGGACCTCGAGCACCTTTCTTCATGCCTCGAGCGAAAGCTCTGACTCCTGAAGCCTCATGCGATCTGGGCCGACAAATAGGGCCCACATCGGCTGGGAATGGCGCTGGAGTGGGGCGATGCGGCGTCAGAGGAACTCCTTCATCACCATGGGCACAGTCAAGCCAAGGTCTTTCAACCTCTTCAGCCGGAGCCAGACGAAGGCGAGGCAGGGGCTCGTAAGCTTCTCTTGAGCCCGGCTGGAGCTAGGGACGGTGGGCGGAGACGGAGGGAAGAACAAAGGGCTGAGCACTCCAACATCCACATACACCCACCACATCCGGAACCCGCTCGCAGACGACGGGAGTTCAAAGTCAATACTTGAGCCGGCCATCGCCGCCACGGCCTGGAAGCTCAGGCACCCCGAGCACTGCCGGGGGTCGGTCAGGTGCAGCAAGAAGAAATGGCGCAGAAGGGCCACGGAGGGGGCAACTCCCACCATGGCCTCGCAGACAAAGGCAAAGACGACAACAAGAGCGATAGATTGGGGATCTAGGTGCAGCAGATGAATCTGGTAATGGGAGAGCATGACGTTGAAGAAGGCGGAGAAGGGGGGACCAGACCGGCCCATAGGTTGTCGATGAAGAAGTGGACCACGGTGGCTGTTCTATCGACAAAAGCTCGGGACGTAGGCCAGGCCGCCGTCCCTCCCCATTCGTGGAAGCTGGTGGCGAGCGCAAGGCGGACCTTGTCCATGGCCTCCTCGTTGAGCACCCACGATCGGCCGACGGCGGGCTCGACGGCCAAAGGCGGGCTGGCTGAGGACAAGGGCTTCTTCCCTTTCTCCATCCAGTTCGGCGCCATGGCGATGGAGAGGACTGAGCTCAGGTCGGATGGAGAGGAGGCCGAGGTTCGAAGAAGTGGAGGAGTCGGGGAGTGCGTTTCCAGCAAGGGGGAGATAACTGTGTAGGACGCCGTGGCCGCCTAGCCAGGCGGATATCAAGGCTGCATGGGGAAGCGGGGCCACCCATGTCCAATCGTCCGCCACGCATCAAGCGGGGCCACAGGCTGTTGGGGCCCGTGGCGCTCCGCACTTGCCCTTTTGCTTCGCCTCGAAGCCAAGTTCAAGTGTGCCTTGGGCCCGGGGGCTACTGTCGGCGTTTTGGGAACGGGGGTCCCCAGACTTGCCTGCCTGCAGCCCGCGGCGTGGCTCCACCAGCGGCCCTGTATGGCCCATCTTCACCAGCAAACACTCAAGACCCTCACGAGGGGCCAAGCCTCGCAAGGGGGATGATGCAAGACCTCCTCAGGGGTTGCCTCACCAGGCTGGCTCATGAGGGGCGGAGAGATCAAGGCAAGGGACACCTCGCGAGGTTCCCATGACGCAAGCCATGACGACTGGAGCCAGGCGGGCGCCAGCGCGCGCAGTGTCCTCGTTTCCTCTTTGGTGCCAAAGAGGCAAGCGCAGGCGAGGAGTCCCGAGGCATCAGGCAAATGTTTCCATATTGGTGCAACAAGACCAAGACTAGCAGGACAACAGGACGGAGGTCACCGTGAAGCCCAAGACGGCGTCACCACCAGAGCCTTTGGCAGGCGAAGGCTACTTTTGTCAGGATAGCTTGTACTAGTTGTCTCCCTTCGAATTTTGCCGTTGTGGGAACCCTTCCCGCTCAATATTTGGGAAGAGGACCATGGCCTCTATAAATAGGACTAGCCACCACCGTAGCAAAGGACATCTCATCGTAGATCATCCCCAACCACTCAAGTTCACCAAGCATAAGAACACCTCTCCTCAGGAGGCTATTCTTCCCTTGTAACTGTTCATCCTCAACCCAAGAAGCAATCCACCACACCACACTGGAGTAGGGTATTACACCGCAACGGCGCCCGAACCAGTATAAATCTTGTGTCTCTCATTCTTTGGGTTCGTCGAGCTAGGCCGTGAGATCATACGGAGTGCGAGCTAGAGGGGAGATAGATCTTTGTGCGCACCCCAGTGTTCGAACCTCACGGGTTTTGCCGAAACCCGAAATCTGACAAAGGAGGCAAGCGCAGGCGCGGAGTCCTGAGGAATCAAGCAAAGGTTTCCATATCGGTGCAACAAGACCAAGACCGCTAGGACGACAGGATAGAGGTCATCGAGGAGCCCACCGCAGCGTCACCACGAGAGCCTTTTGAAGGCGAAGACTACTTTTGTCAGTTTAGCTTGTACTAGTGTTCTCCCTTCAAATTTGGCCATTGTGGGATCCCTTCTCACCTTGCATTTGGGAAGAGGACCAAGGCCTACTCTAAATAGGACTTAGCCACCACCATAGAAGGGGGATCACTGAGATCATCCTCTCATCCACCAGCTCATCGAGCTCAAGACCTCCTCACCTCCTGAGGCCTCCTGGGAAGAATTGCACGGCCTCCTCATCGCGCGCTTTGCGGCACCAGCGTCTCATGCTGTGGCAGCAGTCCTGGGCGGTTCACAAGCGCCGCCCTCGGACCGACAAATGAAGCGGTTCTTTTGCCAAGCGGGTGTCGCATGCGTGCAGCAGGGAGCTCCTCCGGGATGGGCGGCACCCGAGGCCGACCTCACCTTCGACTCAAGTGACCATCCTGTGACCACCGCAGGCGCAGGCGCGCTCCCGATGCTTTGCACCCCCACCATCTGCAACATGGTGTTAACCAAGACCCTCATCGACGGTGGGGCCGGGCTCAATGTGCTCTCCGTGGAAGCTTTTTTTCTTGCTTCACGTGTCACACGGCCGGCTCCGCCCCACCTAGCCGTTTTCCGGGGTTGTCGACAGCTCCACCATCCCCCTGGAGTTGATCCGCCTCCCCATCACCTTCGGCACCCGCGACAACTACCGCACCGAGATCATTGATTTCGACATCGTACGCATCGGCCTCCCATACAATGCCATCTTCGGGTACCCGGCCTTAGCCAAGTTCATGGCGGCAACTCACCCCGTCTACAACCTCATGAAGATGCCAGGAAGCAGCGGCGTCCTCACTGTGGCCGGGGACACCAAGGAGGCACTGGCGGCTCTCAAGCTCGCCTTCAGGGCCACGGCTGCCGCGCGGCCAGAAGCGGGAGGGGTCCCTGAGGTCCCGGGGGCTGTGTCGGCAAAAAAGAAGCAACTGTTCTCTCAAGATCGGGCGGAGATAAAGCAAGTGCTGGTTGACGAGAATGGGCATCAGGAGCCACTTTCACCATAGGTGCCAACCTCGGCCCAGACCAAGAAAAGGCGCTGGTCGATTTCTTGCGTGCGAACAGGGACGTGTTCGCATGGGAGCCTAAGGACCTAGCTGGAGTCCCAAGGGGGGTGATCGAGCATCACCTGAATGTGTGCCCCAATGTATGCCAAGTGAAGCAGAAGGTGCGACGGTAGTCCACAGAGAAGCAGTCGTTCATCGTCCAAGAAACCCGCAAGCTGCAAGACGCTGGTGTCATTCGGGAGGTGTGGTACCCAGAATGGCTGGCAAACCCGGTAGTCGTCCCCAAGAAAGGCGGGAAGGAATGCATGTGCATCGATTTCACCAACCTCAACAAGGCGTGCCCTCAAGATCCCTTTCCGCTACTGCGCATTGACCAGATCGTCGACTCCAACGCCGAGTGCGCACTACAAGAAAAATACACTTCCGTGATGACACGTGTTTGTCATAGTAGGTCGCGTTTTTGTCATGCATGTACATCCATGACGATTTT
This sequence comes from Triticum dicoccoides, assembly GCF_002162155.2. Taxonomy (NCBI): domain Eukaryota; kingdom Viridiplantae; phylum Streptophyta; class Magnoliopsida; order Poales; family Poaceae; genus Triticum; species Triticum dicoccoides. The sequence goes on along the minus strand of NC_041386.1, from coordinate 187,539,541 downwards.
ATGATAGAATCAAGATAGTCATACCTGTGCTGTCGTAGAAGTGTTCCATGATATTACCAAAATTATCATCACGGAAGTGTCCACTTCCATGACGATAAATCGCGCGTCACAGAAGTGCTTTCGTCAAGGGTGACCGACACGTGGCATCCACCATAACGGAACACCGTTAAGCCATCGGGTCCGGTTTTGGATCCGATAACCCGTTAACAGCCCCAACCAATGGGGATTTTCCACGTGTAAAATCATCATTGGCTGGAGGAAACACGTGTCGGCTCACCATTGGGACAGATGTCATCCACTCATTGGACCCAAGGGGCCTATGATACGTCAACACATGGCACATCCCAACAAAGGCCCATTCCTGTGAAAAGACCGGCCCATTTGACTTGGTCAAAAGGTGGCGGGCCGGCCCACGGAAAGCCTGTTAACGGCATGTTCGCATATAGCCCATTTATAGCCCGCTAACTCATGGCCTGTTACGACTTATCGAAATTAGGCCCAGTAGCGTCATCTGGGCCGTCCAATATGATTCTAGCCCATTGTAACTTCCGGCCCATGTATGACCCATGACGTATTTCGGCCCATATGAGTCCCTTTGTAACTCTTGGCCCATTAACGCCCCGTGGTGAAACCGGCTCGTAATGAACAGTGTATCGCTTTATACCCATTAGCGGCCCATTATTCCATTGGGTCGTTTCCAACCCGTGTTACCTTTCGGCCTTCTTAGGGCCCATTTCCAGCATTCGGTTACTTACAGCCCGTTACTGGCCTTTTCTGCTTGTGGGCCAAATTCAACACGTTGATACAGTCGGCCCGTTTGTGGCCCGTTAATCTATTGGGCCATTTTCATAGCATCATCAAATACGGCCTATTAACGGCCCGTTATGGTCAGCCCATAAAATGTACGATTTCCACTCTAGCCTGTTTACGGCCCCTTATATGGCCCATACAAGGCCCATAGATGAGACGACCCGTAGAAGGCCCATTGATCCGACGGCCCATAGAAGGCCCATTCGTCCGACGACCCATAGAAGGCCCATTGATCCGACGACCCATAGAAGGCCCATGGATCTGACAATCGATAGAAGGCCCATGGATCCGACAGCCCATAGAAGGCCCACGGATCCGACGGCCATAGAAGGCCATGGATCGTCCGTCCCGTAGATGGCCCATGGATCGTATGGCCTGTGGAGGGCCATGGTCACTACAACGTTTGGGCGAGTAGGCCCCCGTTGAACGATATAGCATATTGAAAGAATTATCCTACTCTATACAATCACCTCTAAAAAACATACACTATACAATAAAGAGGCTAAGGCATAGAAATGTAGAATAATCCTACACTATACAATAAAGAAATTATAGCCGATTATACCCACTGGGCATTATGGTTCGGCACCAGTGATAATAAAGCATACACAAACAGCAAATTACATACACTGGGCAAATACAGCTCCTACATCATGGACGCGCATCAACATAACTTACCATTTGAACTATAATCTCTTCAGAAAATAGGATTGGCCGGATTTAGATAGCACAAATTTCAGTCTGCAAAATCTCCAATTCCTTTGTTGTTACCTCAGTGTCTTGTTTCATTTTTGACTCCTGCATCTAATACCTGCATGTCCAGTCTCAACTTGTTGATTGTACGTTGAGAATCATGTACACGTTGTCTTGCCACCTCTAGTTGATGCTCGAGAATATCAACACATTCCAATTCCAACCCATAATCATTCGGTAACGGCCATGCCTCACTGCTCGCAGATCTTTGTGTTGATGTCACTTCATCCTGAAATGTTTTTGTAAGTACACATGACCAGGGCAAAAATATAGTTACAACAGTGAAGCGAGCAAGACAGACTATTTTGTACATGGCAAAACATGACTAACAATAATGTTACACGTCATGAAGCATAAGAAGGTGATATTCTAAAAATTATAAAAAGGTAGTTTGTGTAGCCTGCATACAGAAATCTCTCTTAGCTCACCAGAGGAGCATGATGTTTGGGCCCAATCCAAAAAACAGACAAGTTACAAATTTAGACATCATGTTGCGTAGAAGTAAGCAAGTAGTTGGCCATTCTGTAGCTCAATTAAAGTCTTAGGGAGCATAATGAACAACAGAGGGTTTCATACAAACATACTACCGCAAGCAAAACTATGCAATCATTAGCCTAGTATAAACTAGATCGGGAGCCTCATGCAATAATAGTTGGTTAGTAGACTTCAAAGCTTCAGGCACACTTCATCAGAGTAATTAAATGGTAAGGCCTTTAATTATGTCAAACAATAGTTATACAAGTATCCAACATCAGGCATCATTCTTTGGGCATCTCATTAACGGAGGAAAAATAAAGCAATTGAAAAGAGCAAATTAACTATGCCTGAAACAAACAAGGAATTGAACTATTGAGTTGGATACAGTGACTTACTTTAACATGTTGAAGAGGCTCAGCGCAGCTCCTACTTCTCTTGCAAGGCTCCTTCCTAACATATTGTACTTGGAAATCCTCAATCTTATCTTCATTGCACCCCCTCTGCAAGGTGACACAAACTAGTTACTCGTCTCCTTGGAAGATAAATATGCATACTTTCCAGTTTGTGAACACAAAAGGATGAGATTATAACAAAACAACACCACATAATGAAACATGCCGCATCTCTTGCACTTGCACACAATGAAATGAGCATTTACTATGTCTGCACTATGTAAAAACTAGGCATACCTTCGAACTGGATCTCCAGGTACTCTTGGAGAGCCTACTTTAGTGTACAGCCAAACCTTTATGTCACCTATGAGTTAGAAAAGGCCCCACTACAACAGCCCTTAGTGTTTAAATCATTGACAAGCTCTGTTAGTGTTCGGTCAAGAACAACAAGTAATCAAAGCAAACAGTCCTAGTATGGCTGGCTGATGCAAACAAGCAATTGAACAGATGTGTGAGCAAATCTTACATATCAAGAAAAGAAGCAAAGAAGGAGGCTTAAAGACCATTACTTGACTGACCAGATTTAAGGGGCATTTAAACATCATGTGCAACGTATGAACTAACATAAACATTGCATATTCCAGATTCTACAATGGAATGCACATGTATTAGGTTATGCCATGTATGATGATGCCTAAATGTACACTATAGCAGGCAGGAGTGATTCATCATTGCATGCACAATTGAATTGCAGGTTAAGGGCCAGTTCTATTCCGCCTTTTCAGGGCTTATTGTCAAAATAAGCCACAAAAGATGTAAAGAAGTCATTTTTGAGTTATGGGCTTGGGCTTAACTAATTTCGCTTTGGAGGGGGGTGTTTCGGGTAGAATCTCACTAAAAATTGAAGGGAAGGGGAATAGTGAAATGACTATGTTGTCTGCCTATATTACACTCAAAATGCAACTGCTAACGTCCGCGTCACACCTCACCCTCAAGTAAAAAACACACACGCAAGCATTCATTGCCCTGCCCGCTTGCATCTCCTCTCCCCTTTCCCTCTACCTCGATCCCCTGCCTGCAGCAGTAGGGTTCCTCCAGTGAGCCGTCGCCACTGGTCCCATCTTTCCTAGTCCTCGATGATGCTCTGTCCATCTAGGCTACATGGCTGGCGGGTAGGGGCAAATCTCCCTGGCTGCTCCTCCCTCTAGCGCCGCCCCTCATTCTCATGGTCTCCAACAGCTGCTCCATAGTGGTTCGTCCAATGCACTACTCCGACAGGCGCTGCACAACTACGGCTGATGCCACACTGCGGCAGAAGGCACCTTATTCTCCCTCCACGCCTTGAGGTGCTGTTGAAGGATGAGCTCATCCAACAAGGTGAGGATCTCCTCTGATTTTTTGCCAAATTTTCATTCTGATCCACTATACGATTGATTGCTATGAGCTGCTTCTGCTGCTGCTATATGATGCATTGCTATGAGCTGCTCCTGCTGCTGCTATATGATGAATTGCTATGAGCTGCTGCTATATGATGAATTGCTATGAGCTGCTGCTGCTATATGATGAATTGCTATGAGTTGCTGCTGCTGCTATATGATGAGTTGCTATAAGCTGCTCCTGCTGCTGTATGATGAATTGCTATGAGCTGCTCCTACTGATGCTATATGATGAATTGCTATGAGCTGCTCCTGCTGCTACTATATGATGAATTGCTATGAGCTGCTCCTGCTGCTATATGATGAATTGCTATGAGCTGCTCCTGCTACTGCTATATGATGAATTGCTATGAGCTGCTGCTGGTATATGATGAATTGCACACTGCTGTTGCTGCTGTTGCTGTATGATGAGTTGCTCCTGACTGCTGGGACCTACCAGCTACATCTTCGCACATAGGGAAGTGCGTCCGGGTAAAAAAAATGATTCACCCTCCTGACTGCTTGGACCCACCAGCTACATCTTCGCACGAAAGGAAGTGCCTGACAGTCCGGACCCACCTGGTCGAAGTGTACGTAGCGTTGTCATTCTAGTCGTGAACGTGTACATACATACTGGTCTATGTAGAGGCGCGCACGTGTCGTAGTAGAGGCACGCATGTAGCATGTACACGTACGTACAGTGGCCAATGTGCAAGAAAGAAAATACGACCACATATGTATATATGGGCGGGGTCTCGAACGCCTACTCGCGCATACATATGGCCAGGGCTCATGTACATGGCTGGGTCGGAACGGAGGAACAACGTCGTCGTCGCCCGCAAAAAAACAACAACAACGTCGTCGTGTTCATGGGGAGGCAACGGAATGCGTCGTGTTCATCTGGAGGCAACGGAACGCGTGGGAGCCAACCGGCTTGGACGGAATAACCGATGGAAACGAGGCCTGGCATACCGCAGAACAGAGGAAACAACCTTGTGTTTGACCGGCCACGTTCGAAACGGGATCCTATTCATCGAGAGGGGTCTGGCGTACCGCAAAATGGAGGAAACGGACCTCGTATGGTCGAAACAGGGTCCTGTTGATCGGGAGGGGTGTGGCATATCGCAAAACGGAGGAAACAGACTTGTGTTGGAGCGCTACGGTCGAAACGGGGGTCCTGTTCATCAGGAGGGGTGTGGCGTACCGCAAAACAGGACTCCACGGGATACTGTTCATCTCCACCGTCGACCCCCTCCAGCCTCCACGGGCTACTGTTCATCCACCGTCGACCTCCTCCAGCCTCCACCTATGACTGTTCATCCACGGGCTCCTGTTCATCCAGCCTCCACCGCGCGCTACTCCACCGGCTACTGTTCAACCAGCACTCTCCACACGGGCTCCTATTCAACCACCCCTCCACGGGCTACTGTTCATCCAGCCCTCCACCATCTACTGTTCGTCCAGCCCTCCAAGGGGTGGTCCTGTTCATCCAGCCCTCCACGGGGTCCTGTTCATCCAGCCCCAACCGGCTCGATCGATCGGGGTCCTGTTCATCTAGAGGCAACACCACGGGGTCCTGTTCATCCACCCCCACCGAGAACTGTTCATCCAAACCCCCCAGCAACGCTCACTATTCATCCAGAGGCAACATCGACCGACTTCATTTAGCAGCAGTAGCGAAGGAATCGCTCGATCGGGTTCAGCTGACAGCCATTGATCGATCGCTCGGGTTCAGTAACGCGTAGCCTGTAGTGCAATCGCTCGGGTTCAGTTAAAGCCCAATGCCTCGCTCGGGTTCAGTTAGAGCCCAACGCCTCGCACCCACGTGTGTGTGTGTATGAGAGAAACACGCATCGCTCGGCCCCGACCACCCACCGTAACCGGGAACACCCCGATATTTTCCTCGCCCTCGCTTCTACCATGGTTTTTTCCGTCATGGACAGCCCAAAGAATGTCATGCAGCTGCGTCTCCGGCCCGCCCAGAACGAAAAGCCCATTTTCTGTCATGATTTTTTGTCATAGAAGTAGGAGCCCACCACATATATGATGATACCGGGTTTTGTCACAATCATCATCATAGAAGTGTCATAAGTATGACATATTTTTTTTGTTCGGCCCAAAATGTCACGGATGTGTCTTTTTTTTGTAGTGGCGACCTGCTGTGCTTCCTGGACGCATTCTCAGGGTATCACCAAATCAAGATTGCGGTGCAGGATGTCGAGAAGACGACCTTCCTGACCCCGTGCGAGGTGTACTGCTATACCTGCATGCCCTTTGGGCTGCGTAACGCTGGAGCGGCTCATGCACATCGCTCTGGGCCAGCAGCTCGGGAGGAACACTGAGGCCTACATTGACGACATAGTGGTGAAGTCCCGGGAGGCAAGGACCCTCATCGAGGACCTGGAAGAGACATTCGCCAGCCTGCGCAAGGTGGACTTGCGGCTCAACCCGGGGAAATGCGTGTTTGGCATCCCCTTCGGCAAGCTGTTGGGCTTTTTGGTGTCACAAAGGGGAATCGAGGCAAACCCGGAGAAGGACAAGGCAATAGAAAGGATTAGTCCACCACAGACCCTTAAGGAAATGCAAAACCTGGCGGGCTATGTGACCTCTCTAGGGTGCTTCAACTCCAAGCTGGGGGAGCGCGCCCTCCCGTTTTTTAAGCTGATGAAGAAGAAGGGGCCATTTGAGTGGACTCCGGAGGCGGACGCCGCATTCCAAGATCTCAAGAGATACCTCACCAGCCCGCCGGTGATGGTGGCGCCACGTCCACTCAAGCCCCTGGTGCTTTACCTGGCCACCACGCCTCACTCAGCCAGTGCAGCGCTAGTGGCCGTCAGGGAGGAGCTCTAGTCCAAGGGCCTGCCACATGAGTCCGCGTGCTCGGTCAAGATGACGCAGCCTCAAGGCGGCGCTCCTGAGGCCACGGCTGCGCCAACAGGCGACCAAGCTCCCGAGGTCCACAGCATCAGGAGGCGCCTTAGCCCCAGGAGGTCTCGGACTACACCAACAATCCTGCCCTCGTCGAGCACCCGACGTACTTCATCAACATGGTACTATGGGACGTGCAAGCACGCTACCCCATGCCGCAAAATCTCTTGCTCGCACTTCTCGTCACCTCGCGCAAGCTGCACCACTACTTCCAAGGCCACCCCATCAAGGTCGTTTTGGCTTACCCACTAGAGAGGGTGCTCCAGAGCCCCAATGCTACAAGTAGGGGCGCCGAATAGAACATCAAACTGTTGGCATTTTAGCTGGAGTTCAACACCACCAGGGTCATCAAGGGAGCTGCACTCGCCGACTTCATTGCGGAATGGACTGACGCCCTAGGACTAGAGGCAGGCCAGGACCGACCGCTCTTGCCGGGGAGCGAAACACTACACGGCTGGGTCATGTACTTCGATGGAGCCTTCGCACGGCAGGGTGCGGGGGCTGGAGCTGTGCTCGTTTCGCCTACTCAGGACAAGCTCTACTACGCCATGCAGCTCTGCTTCCAACACGGCGAAAAGGTCTCCAACAACATCGCATAGTACGAAGGCTTGATCGCTGGCCTCAAGGCCGCAACCGCTTTAGGTGTGAGGCGCCTCACCATCAAGGGCGACTCCCAGCTCCTCGTCAACTTCTCCAACAAAGTGTATGAGCCGAAAGATGGACACATGGAGGCATACCTGGTGGAGGTACACAAAATGGAGAAACAATTCTTGGGCCTGGAGCTGCAGCACGTGCCCTGTGGCACGAACAAGGAAGCCGACGACATCGCCAAGAGAGCATCCAAGCGCCAACCTCAGGAGCCCGGTGTCTTCGAGGAGCGGCTCTTCAAATCTTCGGCAGCCCCTTTGGTTGCAGAGCTAGCACTGCCTTAGGAGGAGCTCCCACCAGCACCAACCTCGAGAGCCCCCGCCCGCGTCCCGACCTTAGGAGCATGCCTATTCCTAGCGCTCGAGCCTCAGGAGGGGTGCTGGACTGAAGAATTCAAGGCGTACCTGCTTCAGGGAACCCTGCCAAAGAACGAAGAAGACGCTCAGCGCGTGGCTTAGCAGGCCACAGCCTACTGCATTCAGGATGGTGAGCTCTACCAAAAACGACCAAATGATGTTTCCTTGCGATGCATCTCTAGGGAACAGGGGTGCGAGCTGTTAGCCGACATACACGGCGGAGACTGCAGGCATCACTCATCATCACACACCCTCGTGGGCAAGGCGTTCCATAGCGGATTCTACTGGCCCATGGTGCTCAGCGATGCGACCGAGCTGGTGAGATTGTGACAGTCTTGTTTTTGCCCTCTTCTCTTTGGCTGATTTTCAGTTGGTTTGGTTTTGAAATTTGAAGTTTTGAATCTTTTCAGATGGACTTAAACACTTGGGTACCCCTTAACTTTCACCCAAGTGCCTCAGTCCCCTCTCTAACTATCATTTCTTCTCTGGTTCACCTAAAAATAACATTTTTGAATATTTTTCTTAAAGGAAAATATTCATTTCCCTCTCCAAAACCCTAGCTAGCTCAATGTGCTCCAAAGCAACCCCAATTTTCTTGCCCACAAAAATATGAGAAAATTCCCAAATATTCATTGAACCCTAGGGCACCTTCCTGAGCAAAAATATTTCATCACTTTTTGGAATATTTTTGCTACAGAAAATCTTTTCTGTTTTGGACAGAAATGGGGGTTTCTACAGCAACTACCATTTTACTTGCTCTATTGTGGCTGATTTTTCTTGTGCACCATCACCTTAGTAGATGATTGCTAACCTCCAAAGCCCAGCTCCCAACCCCCATTAGTCTGACCACAGTAAGCTGTCCAAGTTACTGACCAGAAACTTACCAGGGAGTAGAAATCCATTCTACTGCGTCTAAGCTCAAACCAAAGCGTGGTAACATCTTAATCTACCACGAACTACACGCCAGACATGAAGTTTGGGCTTAGGTTGTCCTGAGGTCATAGTTCACGCGGTGACCGCGTTCGTCCAGGCGTGATGGCATATGGACGATGCGCTCTGCGTCACGCCCGAGCCTCTGTTGCGCGTGTGCTTGCTTCCCCGACCGCCAAACCTTGCCAAACTTAGCCACGATCATCGTCCCAACCCTCTTAACTGAAGGAAATATGCCCTAGAGGCAATGATAAAGTTATTATTTATTTCCTTATATCATGATAAATGTTTATTATTCATGCTAGAATTGTATTAACCGGAAACATAATACATGTGTGAATACATAGACAAACAGAGTGTCACTAGTATGCCTCTACTTGACTAGCTCATTGATCAAAGATGGTTATGTTTCCTAACCATAGACATGAGTTGTCATTTGATTAACGGGATCACATCATTAGTAGGATGATGTGATTGACTTGACCCATTCCGTTAGCATAGCACTTGATCGTTTAGTTTGTTGCTATTGCTTTCTTCATAACTTATACATGTTCCTATGACTATGAGATTATGCAACTCTCGTTTACCGGAGGAACACTTTGTGTGCTACCAAACGTCACAACGTAACTGGGTGATTATAAAGGTGCTCTACAGGTGTCTCCGAAAGTACTTGTTGGATTGGCGTATTTCGAGATTAGGATTTGTCACTCCGACTGTCGGAGAGGTATCTCTGGGCCCTCTCGGTAATGCACATAACTTAAGCCTTGCAAGCATTGCAACTAATAAGTTAGTTGCAGTATGATGTATTACGGAACGAGTAAAGAGACTTGCCGGTAACGATATTGAACTAGGTATTGAGATACCGACGATCAAATCTCGGGCAAGTAACATACCGATGACAAAGGGAACAACGTATGTTGTTATGCGGTCTGACTGATAAAGATCTTCATAGAATATGTGGGAGCCAATATGATCATCCAGGTTCCGCTATTGGTTATTGACCGGAGACGTGTCTCGGTCATGTCTACATTGTTCTCGAACCCGTAGGGTCCGCACGCTTAAGGTTTCAATGACAGTTATATTATGAGTTTATGAGTTTTGATGTACCGAAGGAGTTCGGAGCCCCGGATGAGATCGGGGACATGACGAGGAGTCTCAAAATGGTCGAGACGTAAAAATCGATATATTGGACGACTATATTCGGACATCGGAAAGGTTCCGAGTGATTCGGGTATTTTTCGGAGTGCCGGAGAGTTACGGGAATTCGCCGGGGAGTATATGGGCCTTATTTGGCCATACGGGAATAGAGGAGAGAGGCCAAAAGGAAGGAGGCGCGCGCCCCCCTCTGGTCCGAATTGGACAAGGGGTGCAGCCCACTTTTCCTTGTTCCTCTCCCCCTCTTTCCTTCTCTCCTACTCCAACAAGGGAAGGAGAAGTCCTACTCTCGGTGGGAGTAGGACTTCCCCCTTGGTGCACCCTCCTCCTAGGCCGGCCGCCTCCCCCCTGCTCCTTTATATACGGGGGCAGGGGCACCCCATAGACACAACAATTGATCATTGATCTCTTAGCCGTGTTCGGTGCCCACCTCCACCATAGTCCTCGATAATATTGTAGCGGTGCTTAGGCGAAGCCCTGCGATGGTAGAACATCAAGATCGTCACCACGCCATTGTGCTGACGGAACTCTTCCCTGACATTCTGCTGGATCGGAGTCCGGGGATCGTCATCGAGCTAAACGTGTGCTAGAACTCGGAGGTGTCGTAGTTTCGGTGCTTGATCGGTCGGGCCGTGAAGACGTACGACTACATCAACCGCGTTGTGCTAACGCTTCCGCTTTCGGTCTACGAGGGTACGTAGACAACACTCTCCTCTCTTGTTGCTATGCATCACCATGATCTTGCGTGTGCATAGGAATTTTTTTAAAATTACTACGTTCCCCAACAGTGGCATCCGAGCCAGGTTTTTATGCGTTGATGTAATATGCACGAGTAGAACATAAGTGAGTTGTGGGCGATATAAGTCATACTGCTTACCAGCATGTCACACTTTGGTTTGGCGGTATTGTTGGATGAAGCAGTCCAGACCGACATTACGCGTACGCTTATGCGAGACTGGTTCTACCGACGTGCTTTGCACACAGGTGGCTGGCGGGTGTCAGTTTATCCAACTTTAGTTGAACTGAGTGTGGCTACGCCCGGTCCTTGTGAAGGTTAAAACATCACCAACTTGACAAACTATCGTTGTGGTTTTGATGCGTAGGTAAGAACGGTTCTTTCTCAGCCCGTAGCAGCCACGTAAAACTTGCAACAACAAAGTAGAGGACGTCTAACTTGTTTTTGCAGGGCATGTTGTGATGTGATATGGTCAAGACGTGATGAGATATAAGTTGTTGTATAAGATGATCATGTTTTGTTGAAGTTATCGGCAACTGGCAGAAGCCTTATGGTTGTTTCTTTATTGCATAAGATGCAAGAGCCAAATAATTGCTTTACTTTATCGCTATGCGATAGCAATAGTTGCAAGAGCAATAGTTGGCGAGACGACCATGTGACGACACATTGATATAGATCAAGATGATGGAGATCATGGTGTCATGCCGGTGACAATGGAAATCATGACGATGCTTTGGAGATGGAGATCAAAAGCACAAGATGATGATGGCCATATCATGTCACATATTTTGATTGCATGTGATGTTTATGTTTTATGCATCTTATCTTGCTTTGATTGACGTAGCATTATAAGATGATCTCTCACTAAATTTCAAGATAAAAGTGTTCTCCCTGAGTATGCACCGTTGTCAAAGTTCCTCGTGCCCAGACACCACGTGATGATCGGGTGTGATAAGCTCTACGTCCACCTACAACGGGTGCAAGCCAGTTTTGCACATGCGGAATACTTAGGTTAAACTTGACGAGCCTAGCATATGCAGATATGGCCTCGGAACACTGAGACCGAAAGGTCGAGCATGAATCATATAGTAGATATGATCAACATAATGATGTTCACCATTGAAAGCTACTCCATTTCACGTGATGATCGGTTATGGTTTAGTTGATTTGGATCACGTGATCACTTAGATGATTAGAGGGATGTCTATCTAAGTGGGAGTTGTTAAGTAATATGATTAATTGAACTTTAATTTATCATGAACTTAGTCCTGGTAGTATTAGCATATCTATGTTGTAGATCAATAGCTCGCGATGTTGCTCCCAGTTTATTGTGTTCCTAGAGAAAAAATATGTTGAAAAATGTTAGTAGCAATGATGCGGATTGGATCCGTGATCAGAGGATTATCCTCATTGCTGCACAGAAGAATTATGTCTTTGATGCACTGCTAGGTGACAGACCTATTGTAGGAGTAGATGCAGACGTTATGAATGTTTGCCTAGCTCAATATGATGACTACTTGGTAGTTTAGTGCACCATGCTTAAACGGCTTAGAATCGGGACTTCAAAGACGTTTTGAACGTCATTGACCATATGAGATGTTCCAGGAGTTGAAGTTAATATTTCAAGAAAATACCCGAGTTGAGAGATATGATGTCTCCAACAAGTTCTATAGCTAAAAGATGGAGGAGAATAGCTCAAGTAGTGAGCATGTGCTCAGATTGTCTGGGTACTACAATCTCTTGAATCAAGTGGGAGTTAATCTTCCAAATAAAATAGTGATTGACAGAATTCTCTAGTCACCATCACCAAGTTAGTAGAACTTCGTGATGAACTCTAATATGCAAGGGATAATGGAAACGATTCCCAAGCTCTTCGTGATGCTGAAATCGACGAAGGTAGAAATCAAGAAAAGCATCAAGTGTTGATGGTAAACAAAACCACTAGTTTCAAGTAAAGGGACAAAGGGAATAAAGGGGAGTTCAAGAAGAACGGCAAGCAAGTTGCTGCTCAAGTGAAAAACCCAAGTCTGGACCTAAGCCTGAAACTGAGTGCTTCTACTGCAAAGGGACTGGTCACTGGAAGTGGAACTACCCCAAGTAATTGGCGGATAAGAAGGATGGCAAAGTGAACATATGTATATTTGATATACATGATATTGATATGTACTTTACTAATGTTTATAGCAACCCCTCGGTATTTGATACTGGTTCAGTTGCTAAGAGTAGTAACTCGAAACGGGAGTTGCAGAATGAACAGAGACTTGTTAAGGGTGAAGTGACGATGTGTGTTGGAAGTGGTTCCAAGATTGATATGATCATCATCGCACACTCCCTATACTTTCGGTATTAGTGTTGAACCTAAATAAGTGTTATTTGGTGTTTGTGTTGAGCATGAATATGATTTGATCATGTTTATTGCAATACGGTTATTCATTTAAGTAAGAGAATAAATTGTTGTTCTGTTTACATGAATAAAACCTTCTATGGTCATACACCCAATGAAAATGGTTTGTTGAATCTCGATCATGGTGATACACATTTTTATAATATTGAAGCCAAAAGATGCAAAGTTAATAATGACAGTGCAACTTATTTGTGGCACTGCCGTTTAGGTCATATTGGTGTAAAGAGCATGAAGAAAATCCATGCTGATGGGCTTTTGGAATCACTTGATTATGAATCAATTGATGCTTACGAACCATGCCTCATGGGCAAGATGACTAAGGCTCCGTTCTCCGGAACAATGCAGCGAGCAACTGACTTATTGGAAATAATACATACTGATGTATGCGGTCCGATGAGTGTTAAGGCTCACGGCAAGTATCGTTATTTTCTGACCTTCACATATGAGTTGAGCAGATATGGGTATATCTACTTAATGAAACACAAGTCCGAAACATTTGAAAAGTTCAAAGAATTTCATAGTGAAGTGGAGAATCATCGTAACAAGAAAAATAAAAGTTTCTATGATATGATCGCAGAAGTAAAATATTTGAGTTACGAGTTTGGCCTTTAGTTAAAACAATGTGAAATAGTTTCACTACTCACGCTACCTGGAACACCACAGTGTAATGGTGTGTCCGAACGTCGTAACCGTAGTTTATTAGATATGGCGCGATCTATGATGTCTCTCACCGATTTACCACTATCGTTTTGGGGTTATGCATTAGAGACAGCTACATTCACATTAAATAGGGCACCATCTAAATCCGTTGAGACGACATCGTATGAACTATGGTTTGGCAAGAAACCTAAGCTGTCGTTTCTTAAAGTTTGAGGTTGCAATGCTTATGTGAAAAAGTTTCAACCTGGTAAGCTCAAACCCAAATCGGAGAAGTGCATCTTCATTGGATACCCAAAAGAAAATGTTGGGTACACCTTCTATCACAGATCCGAAGGCAAGTTATTCATTGCTGAGAATGGATCCTTTATAGGGAAGGAGTTTCTCTCGAAAGAAGTGAGTGGGAGGAAAGTAGAACTTGATGAGGTAACTGTACCTGCTCCCTTATTGGAAAGTAGTTCATCACAGAAATCTGTTCCTGTGACTACTACACCAATTAGTGAGGAAGCTAATGATGATGATCATGTAACTTCAGATCAAGTTACTACCGAACCTCATAGACCAGAGTGAGATCCGCACCAGAGTGGTACGGTAATCCTGTTCTGGAGGTCATGTTACTTGACCATGACGAGCCTACGAACTATGAGGAAGCGATGATGAGCCCAGATTCCGCGAAATGGCTTGAGGCCATGAAATCTGAGATGAGATCCATGTATGAGAACAAAGTATGGACTTTAATTGACTTGCACATTGATCGGCGAGCCATTGAGATTAAATGGATCTTCAAGAGGAAGACGGACGCTGATAGTAGAGTTACTATCTACAAAGCTAGAATTGTTGCAAAAGGTTTTCGACAAGTTCAAGGTGTTGACTATGATGAGAGTTTCTCACTCGTATCTATGCTTAAGTCTGTCCGGATCATGTTAGCAATTGCCACATTTTATGAAATCTGGCAAATGGATAAACAAAACTGCATTCCTTAATGGATTTATTAAAGAAGAGTTGTATATGATGCTACTAGAAGGTTTTGTCAATCCTAAAGGTACTAACAAAATATGCAAGCTCTAGCAATCCATCTATGGACTGGTGCAAGCATCTCGGAGTTGGAATATAATATCAAAGCATATAGTTTTATACAGACTTGCGGTGAAGCCTATATTTACAAGAAAGTGAGTGGGAGCACTACAGCATTTCTGATAAGTATATGTGTATGACATATTGTTGATCGGAAATAATGTAGAATTATTCTGCAAAGCATAAATGAGTGTTTGAAAGGAGTTTTTCAAAGAAAGACCTCAGTGAAGCTGCTTACATATTGAGCATCAAGATCTATAGAGATAGATCAAGACGCTTGATAAGTTTTCAATGAGTACATACCTTGACAAGTTTTTGAAGTAGTTCAAAATGGAACAGTCAAAGAAAGAGTTCTTTCCTGTGTTACAAGGTGTGAAATTGAGTAAGACTCAAAGCCCGACCACGGCAGAAGATAGAGAGAGAATGAAAGTCATTCCCTATGCCTCAGCCATAGGTTCTATAAAGTATGTCATGCTGTGTACCAGACCTATTGTATACCCTGCCCTGAGTTTGGCAAGGGAGTACAATAGTGATCTAGGAGTAGATCACTGGACATTGGTCAAAATTATCCTTAGTGGAACAAGGATATGTTTCTCGATTATGGAGGTGAAAAAAGGTTTGTCGTAAAGGGTTACGTCGATGCAAGTTTTGACACTAATCCAGATGACTCTAAGTCTCAATCTGGATACATATTGAAAGTGGGAGCAATTAGCTAGAGTAGCTCCGTGCAGAGCATTGTTGACATAGAAATTTGCAAAATACGTACGAATCTGAATATGGCAGACCCGTCGACTAAACTTCTCTCACAGGCAAAACATGATCACACCTTAGTACTCTTTGGGTGTTAATCACATAGCGATGTGAACTAGATTATTGACTCTAGTAAACCCTTTGGGTGTTGATCACATGTCGATGTGAACTATGGGTGTTAATCACATGGTGATGAGAACTATTGGTATTAAATCACATGGTGATGTGAACTAGATTATTGACTCTAGTGCAAGTGGGAGATTGAAGGAAATATGCCCTAGAGGCAATGATAAAATTATTATTTATTTCCTTATATCATGATAAATGTTTATTATTCATGCTAGAATTGTATTAACCGGAAATATAATACATGTGTGAATACATAGACAAACAGAGTGTCACTAGTATGCCTCTACTTGACTAGCTCATTGATCAAAGATGGTTATGTTTCCTAACCATAGACATGAGTTGTCATTTGATTAACGTTATCACATCATTAGGAGAATGATGTGATTGACTTGACCCATTTCGTTAGCATAGCACTTGATCATTTAGTTTGTTGCTATTGCTTTCTTCATAACTTATACATGTTCCTATGACTATGAGATTATGCAACTCCCGTTTACGAGAGGAACACTTTGTGTGCTACCAAACGTCACAACGTAATTGGGTGATTATAAATGTGCTCTACAGGTGTCTCCGAAAGTACTTGTTGGGTTGGCGTATTTCGATATTAGGATTTGTCACTCCGACTGTCGGAGAGGTATCTCTGGGCCCTCTCGGTAATGCACATCACTTAAGCCTTGCAAGCATTGCAACTAATGAGTTAGTTGCGGGATGATGTATTACGGAACGAGTAAAGAGACTTGCCGGTAGCGAGATTGAACTAGGTATTGAGATACCGACGATCAAATCTCGGGCAAGTAACA
The DNA here is from genome assembly GCF_002162155.2 of Triticum dicoccoides. Classification (NCBI taxonomy): domain Eukaryota; kingdom Viridiplantae; phylum Streptophyta; class Magnoliopsida; order Poales; family Poaceae; genus Triticum; species Triticum dicoccoides. The sequence goes on along the minus strand of NC_041386.1, from coordinate 187,523,127 downwards.
TACCGATGACAAAGGGAACAATGTATGTTGTTATGCGGTCTTACCGATAAAGATCTTCATAGAATATGTGGGAGCCAATATGATCATCCAGGTTCCGCTATTGGTTATTGACCGGAGACGTGTCTCGGTCATGTCTACATTGTTCTCGAACCCGTAGGGTCCGCATGCTTAAGGTTTCGATGACAGTTATATTATGAGTTTATGAGTTTTGATGTACTGAAGGAGTTCGGAGTCCCGGATGAGATCGGGGACATGACAAGGAGTCTCGAAATGGTCGGGACGTAAAGATCGATATATTGAATGACTATATTCGGACATCGGAAAGCTTCCGAGTGATTCGGGTATTTTCCGGAGTACCGGAGAGTTACGGGAATTCGCCGGGGAGTAAATGGGCCTTATTGGGCCATACGGGAATAGGGGAGAGAGGCCAAAAGGAAGGAGGCGTGCGCCCCCCTCTGGTCCGAATTGGACAAGGGGTGAAGCCCATTTTTCCTTGTTCCTCTCCCCCTCTTTCCTTCTCTCCTACTCCAACAAGGGAAGGAGAAGTCCTACTCCCGGTGGGAGTAGGACTCCCCCCTTGGCGCGCCCTCCTCCTAGGCCGGCCGCCTCCCCCCTTGCTCCTTTATATATGGGGGTAGGGGGAACCCCATAGACACAACAATTGATCATTGATCACTTAGCCGTGTGCGGTGCCGCCCTCCACCATAATCCTCGATAATATTGTAGCGGTGCTTAGGCGAAGCCCTGCGACGGTAGAACATCAAGATCGTCACCACGCCGTCGTGCTGACGGAACTCTTCCCCGACATTCTGCCGGATCGGAGTCCGGGGATCGTCATCGAGCTGAACGTGTGCTAGAACTCGGAGGTGCCGTAGTTTCGGTGCTTGATCGGTCGGGCCGTGAAGACGTACGACTACATCAACCGCGTTGTGCTAACGCTTCCGCTTTCAGTCTACGAGGGTACTTAGAAAACACTCTCCTCTCTTGTTGCTATGCACCACCATGATCTTGCATGTGCGTAGGAATTTTTTTGAAATTACTATGTTCCCCAACATTAACTCCCTCCTGGCGCTCGCCGACACCGTAGCTCACCGCAGCGAGCACGGGCGCGGTCCGGCCAATGCAATAGTGCGCTGCGCACTGTGTTCGTCACCACCCTCTCGCCCCTGTGCTCGTCTCCGCTCGCCCATAGTTCCCGTGTGAGATGCGTCGCCTTCCCCCTCACTCATTAACGTCGTTCGTCGCCATGTCCAGGTGTCCTCCGGCGGAGCCCGAACCCCCCTCGTCGCTCCGGCTATAAATAGAGCCCTCCCCAGCCTCCTCGAGCCTCATCCACTCCACACACACACTCCACAATCACGTAGAAAGCCATAGCCCGGCCGGGTAGGCCACGGGCTGCCGTCACCAAGCTCGAGCTCGCCGGCAATCCCCTCGGGTCGTCTCCGCAGCTCCAGCCCCTCCCAGGCTCGGGCCATCCTTCCAGGGCCTCCGCAGTGCCTCAATGGTGCCGTTCCGCCCGGTTGGAGCCCCTAGTGTCGCCTCTAGTCGCCATTGTCCTCATCTCCGGCGACCTTTGCTTCCTGTCGCCGCTGGAGAGGTTGTTTCCGACACCGTCCGACCACCCCTAGCTAACCTACGGGTATGGGCAGGTGCGCCTCCGTCTCCTCTTTCGATCCCGCCCTCTAGTTCGGGCCAAGGAGCTCTCCTCGCCGGCATGTGCTCCAGCGAAGCCGCGCCGTCCTCTGTTTCCCTCCCCCTACCTCTCACCTGACTAGCGGGGCCTGCTAGTCAGCCACTATGTACACGCGCGAAGCGGTACAAGTGGTGGCGCCCGCGAGGTTTATGCCTTCTACGTCACCCCCTTAGTTCTGTTTTATTTAAATTCAAATCCAGAGAGCTTCAAACAGCCAATTTTTTTAACCCTAAGTCCAAATGAATTTATTCTTTTTGCATTGTGTTCTTTATGAAGAAATCTAGCAGCTCACCAAAAAATGAGATTTTTCTCTGATGTTTAGATTTTCTGGTGAATTTTAGAAGGGTTCTTGATATTTTCTTTTGGTATTTATAATTGTTTTCAGAGAGTGAAGCTTGTCTTGAGGATCACCAGGAGGTTTGTGAACCTTATCTGCACTAAGGCAAGCCACAACAACATTTTCATGGTGCCATTACAATATTTGTGAATTTTCAACTTGAATTAATGATTTAATCCATGCATTTAAATCACTAGTATATTATTTATAATCTGATTGGTTGTTTGTTTAAGTTGAAATGCCTAGTTTACAGAATGTTAGAAGCTAACTAAGTTGGTTAAGTAACTAGAAGTAATAATTGTTATGAGGAAGTAATATGAGTATGGATATAAGTACTTATTTTGAGTATTTTCTTGGATGAGAAAAATGATAAATTTGCTAGTAAGGATTCTGTTTAAAGTGAGGATTAATCATAACCAGGGAAGTGTTATGAGTTGTTGATGATTATGCTTAGTGTGGATATTGTTGACCCAGTTATTTCCATTGAGATATGATGTGCATGTTAGTGCTGCATTTCATGGCATATTATGACACCGGTTGCATTCACTTTAAGTTGAACCTGATAATAACTCAACTTGAATATATCGTTGACCGGGTCATGGTGCCACTGAATCGAGTTTTTCCCAGTGCAACCACATTTGCCTTTATGGAAAGGCCTTTATTCGGTCCATTGTCATGCCTCTGGTCAGTGCCTCCAACGAGGGAAGGTTATGGGCGTGTGGTACCCTGGCCCGGTAAGCAGACATAACCTTGTGTGCTAGTTGTTGATGTTATGGTACCTTGTCCCAGTGTGGGACTGTTTATGTTTTGCCACGACGGTGGCCGTTGTTGTCTTTGGTAGACACGGGGCCACCCAGGACTAGCCCAGTGGGGAGAGAGTTAGAGTGGCCGAGAGAGTGTCATGGCAATGGAGGGGTTCCGTCGGAATGCCCTTGGTCCACCCGAATGGGAGTGCGAGGCCATGGGTTCCGTGGTGTGGGTATAGTGCACTACCTCTGCAGAGTGTATTAAATCTATCGATAGCTGAGTCCACGGTTATGGATACGCTTGAAAGTAGGTCACACCATGGGTCAATGTTTAAATAAATTTTGCACACTAAGATATGAATGTTGCACTGTTGAGAAGATGATGGTGGGTAAACCATCTTGATGTTGGTTGTGATCGCCGGAAGGATCACCGTTTGTGGCCAAGTGTTGGTCATGGTTGTGATCGCCGGAAGGATCACCGTTTGAGGCCAGGTGTTGGTCATGGTTGTGATCGCCGGAAGGATCACTGTTTGAGACCACGTGTTGGTCATGATTGTGATCGCCGGAAAGATCACCGTTGGTAAGCAAGTCCGAGGGAAATTTTATCACGAGATCATGATCACATCATGTATGATATGTTGTTGCATTATTAATTGGTTAAGTATTATGATATAGTTTGACATTATGTATATGTTTGTTGTGAGCTTGCAAGTACATTCAATGTACCGATTTGGCGTGTCCTGCCAACTTTCAGGAAAGTCTCGTTGGAAAGGAGTGCCGTCCGAGTCTAGATCGTGTCCACATCGGTGTCCCTATGCTATGGAGTTCCGCTACGACATTGTTCCGCTGCCACGTAGTTGTTCTGATTGAGGCCCCCTTTATGTTCACTAAATAATGTACATATTGTTCAGCCATACCGTGTGTGCCGCTTGGCCTCTCCACCTGTTGTAATATAAACTATGATCCGCTAGAATCAATAAAGCAGTTTTTTTTCTGTACCAAGATGTTGTGTGTTGCCAGAAGACATGGTCTTTGGGCTGGCAATGCATGGTAAACCGGTTGCTCTGAGACGGGGTGCCACAAAGATCCTGTGAAGCCTGCCAGTTCCATGCCAAGAAAATCCACCAGCCTGCCCAGGGCATCCAGACCATCCCGCTCTCGTGGCCGTTTGCAGTCTGAGGGCTGGACATCTTGGGCCCGTTCCCTCGAGTGCCCAGGGGCTACCGCTACCTCTACGTCGCCATCGACATGTTTACCAAATAGGCGGAGGTGGAAGTAGTCCGCACCATCCTAGCCGACTTGGCGGTCAAGTTCATCAAGGGCCTTGTGAGCCGGTTCGGAGTCCCTAATCGCATCATCACCGACAACAGCTCACAGTTCACTAGCAATCTCTTCAAAACATATTGTGCTAACCTTGGAACGTAGATATGCTACGCCTCAGTGGCACACCCGAGGAGCAACGACCAAGCTGAGCGCGCCAACGCGGAGGTCCTAAGAGGCCTCAAGACAAGAACCTTCAAGAAGAAGCTCGAGGCCCGTGGTAGGGGCTGGCTCAATGAGCTCCAGTCCATGTTGTGGTCCGTCCGCACCACCGCGACCAAGCCGACCGACGAAACTCCATTCTTCCTCGTCTACGGAGCTCAAGAGGTTCTCCCACATGAGGTCAGGCATTGCTCTGCGTGGATCTTGGCGTTTGATGAGGCACGCCAGGACGCTACGCGTGGGATGGACCTCGTGCTGGGGGAGGAACGCCGTCGTCAAGCCTCGCGCCGAGCGGCAAGGTACCGTTAGGCGCTGCGGCGGTATCACTGCCACATCGTCCGCTCCAGGATGCTCAAGGTGGGTGATCTCATCCTACGGCGGGTGATCTCTAGGGAAGGGCTGCATAAGCTTTCACCCATGTGGGAGGGCCAGTTTAGGGTCACCCGCGTCTCTAGGCTTGGTGCCGCGCGCCTGGAGACGTAGGTCGAGATCCCCATCTAGAACGCCTGGAACATCCAGCACCTCCGGAAGTTCTACCCAGGAAGTAAGGCCTAGTGCCTGTGAAGGTATCCGCTCGTGACACTCTCATGTAATAATGAGTAGGGCTGTACACGCCCGGAGTCTCCGAAGAGCCGCCCTCGGGCCTCGGGGGCTCCCTCCCATGTCCTAGTGGTAGCACTTAGCTCCGCGCCGGTGAGAAGACTAGACTAGGTGCCGGACGCGGCTGTTCATTTGCTTGCTTTCTGTAGTTGGTTTGCGATCTTTTTAGTTGGAGTTTGGAGTTCTTGCATTTTGGATTGCCAAGTTGGATTTCTCTCGTCTTTCTTTTGACCGTCGATCTCGAGCCAGGAGGGGTGGCAGTTATCCGCCGCTCTTCCTCGCGCGTCTCGCATGCGGGGGCTGGGCAGGTATGTGCGTGCGCATCGGGCCCACCCCATCCCACGAACATACTTGGCCACAACCCTGTCCCCCGGGGCCTTGGCTTTTTCTATCCTCGTGAGACGCCCTCGAGTAAGCTCGTGACCTACGCACCCTCTTAAAGTCCATGCCCCCCGGGTACTATGAGACGGTACACTAAGCCACGGCTAGCCCATACCTAAGGGATCGCGCAGGGAAGAACAAGTTTTCTAACAATTCTGCAGCTTCAAGATGTCTCCATAGGCCAATGGCTCTTGAGCCGCCAGCAAGGGGGCCTCATCAGATAATGAAGCGCGCGCTCTCGCGAGGAGGGAAACTACCGCGAGCATATCAAGCTAAGTTATCCTACCATACCTATTTGGAACATGAGCACCACAACTTGACGTCAGAACAATAAACATAGCATAGTAACATAGATACCATGGTTCATTACACGCCCCAGCAGGGCCCTCTACTTTTCCGAATGCAGGAGAAAGGAAAGATTAAACAAAAGTGGCCCGCACGACCACAGCAGCTCACGAGGCCTGGCTCGGAGGGCCTCCTGGGCTCAGCCCGAGCTTTCCTCCCGCTTCATCGAAGCATGGTGATGGGACGACCCGCCACTGTCCTTGAAGCGAGCCCGGCGACGTGGCGGCTAGTCGTATCCCCCGCTGCTGGTGCTCTCGTAGGAGGAGGAACCACCGCTGTTTGGCGAGCCGCGGCCGTCGCCAAGGTCAAGCCCACCCTCAACGTTGTCACGGCCGTCGTCAAGGCCATGCTCATCATCGCCACCGCTGTCTTCAGGGAGGCACCCAGCGCGACGACCATCTTCCCCAAACACCCTCACATGGAGGGTCGCAACGCCGTCATACTTGAAGTGGAGGGAGCACCTCCCGCTCGGGCCACGTGCGCGGGCAAATGTCTGCCAGCCGTGGGTTAGGGCCACACTGCCCGCGACGGAGATCTCGACCGCAACACACGAGACCTTGCTGCAGCAACCATCAGCCTGGAGCCAGAGGCCATCAAGACCCATGCCCGGCAGCTCACCGGCAAAGAAGCGCGGAAGCTGGAGCCAGGTGCTGACTGGCCTCTCCGACCACACGATGAACTCAAGAAGCACGTTGGCCAAGTAGAAGCACGACCAGGGAGGTTGCACGACCATGGCACGCCTCCTCTCCTCGTAAGGGCTGCCTTGCCCCGGATGGCACCCACCACGAGAAGAAGCGCCACCACGGCCGGCCAAGGCGTGCCCACGCCCCCGAGGAGCCACCGCAGGGGACGCGACATGCTTGCGCGGGTGGTCTCGCCCTCTCTTGGGGGGTGGCGAGTGATACGTCTCGAACATATCTATAATTTTTGATTGCTCCATGCTATATTATCTACTGTTTTGGACTATATTGGGCTTTATTTTCCACTTTTATATTATTTTTGGGACTAACCTATTAACCGAAGGCCCAACCTAGAATTGCTGTTTTTTTGCCTATTTCAGTATTTCAGAGAAACAGAATATCAAACGGAGTCCAAATGGAATAAAACCTTCGGGAACATGATTTTCTCACCGAACGTGATCCAGGAGACTTGAACCCTACTCCAAGGAGTCAAAGAGGCGGTCACGAGGGTGGGGGCGCGCCCACCCCCCTAGGGCGCGCCCCTTTCCTCGTGGGCCCCTAGGTGCTCCACCGACGCACTCCTTCCTCCTATATATACCTACGTACCCCCAAACGATCAGAATAGGAGCCAAAAACCTAATTCCACCGCTGCAACTTTCTGTATCCATGAGATCCCATCTTGGGGCCTCTTCCGGAGCTCCGCCGGAGAGAGCCGTCATCACGGAGGGCTTCTACATCACCATAGCCCCTCCGATGAAGTGTGAGTAGTTTACCTCAGACCTTCGGGTCCATAGTTAGTATCTAGATGGCTTCTTCTCTCTTTTGGGATCTCAATACAAAGTTCTCCCCCTCTCTCGTGGAGATCTATTCGATGTAATATTCTTTTTGCGGTGTGTTTGTTGAGACTGATGAATTGTGGGTTTTTGATCAAGTCTATCTATGAATAATATTTGAATCTTCTTTGAATTCTTTTATGTATGATTGGTTATCTTTGCCAGTCTCTTCGAAATATCCGTTTGGTTTGGCCAACTAGATTGGTAGTTCTTGCCATGGGAGAAGTGCTTAGCTTTGGGTTCGATCTTGCGGTGTCCTTTCCAGTGACAGAAGGGGCAGTGTGAGAACCTGGAATTAACTTCCAGATCCTCCTGTGTATATTTGTCAACCCCAGGATCATTGTTGACAACACAGTGAAATGATATCATTGCAGAATACGTAAAAGCATTACAAGTAGTATATTTGTCACAAGACATACCTAGTGAGATGTCTCATGACATTTACAATCAGAAAACAGTGGAACATAAAATGCATAGTGACTCCATCTCAGCCACAGGCAGTCGATGTAGTCCACGTGACCTCACTCCCACAGATCACCATAGTAGTCGTACTCATCACCTTCATCTTCATGGAACTCTGTTGTCAACAAAATTATTGCAATGAGTACATTACGTACTCAACATGCCTCCCACAGGGAAGGACCTAATAGCTGCATGTGGCTTCAAAGGAAGGCTATATGGCTCATTTGCATAAAGCTAATTTTGTTTGACAAATAAAGCAGTTGGATAAAAGTAGTTTTAGATGAAAACATGTTTTATCTCCAGAATAACTTTCTTCAAGTGAGGATCCTCGATCAACTCGCGTCCTTCATAGGCTCCGAGAATAGGGGCAAAGAGGGAATAAGCAAGACAGGTCATGTATGTCGAGAAAGATTCATGTGTTGTCCTGGACCGTGGACACGGCTATTCGAATAGTTTTACACTCTGCAGAGGTTGTACACTTTACCCACACGACACAATCATGACTTGTTGCCACTAGCCGTCGCTAGCGTAGTACACCATTTGGTATACCGGCAGGGAGATTGTGACGAGGTCTTTCATTAGACCAAACTTACTGTGCCAAGCCCACTAGGTTTCAACACGGAAGTAACCACAGTTCAAAGTCCGGGCCCCCCTTTTGTGCCGAGGATACTCCTCGCAAGGCAGCTATCCCATCTGCGGTACGGCGAAGACGACAACAAGAGTGAACTAACTAATTAACCAAGCCAGTGCCCATATAGCATGTGGATGTACTGTTATCACAATCTTCAAATCCAAGACTTATTAGGCCTCATGCGGGACGGACGACTGATTGCCCCCTTTAACCTGTGAAGGTCTGCCAATCGCTCCTTTAATCCTTGATTCAGCTGTCGCCCGTGCCAGTATTCAGATGGTAAGTTTCACCCAGAGTAGAAGAGAGTAGAGAAGATCAACAAGGGCCAATCGGCCTAGCTCAGTGATAAGTTTCAAGTGTCAATGACTCAAAGGTCATTCAACAAAGCACCTATAGGGTAATAAGCATGGCTAAGCATTTCTACTCTACCAGAATACTATAATTATACTCAGGTGTCAATTGAATAGGCGACAAGCGAATCAAGGTAATGTGTCAATCGACATGCTAGATACAAGAATTAAAATAGCATGCATATAGTAACCATAAAACATAATGCAATTTTGTAAACATAGGATAAATATGATCAAATAAGGAGGCATGCCTTCGTTGTTGAGTCCTTCTTCGATAACCTGATTATGTCCTTCTCCAATATCGTCACTCCCTACTCTTCGTAACGATAGCAAATAAAAATCAAATAAATACCAAAGCAATAAATTCCTAATTAATAACATCCAAAACAACAATAGGAGTGGATGGATAGCAAGATATTGATCAGATGGTGATTCCAAAAGGAGATAGCGTGATAGGGAAGTAAGATAAAGGATTCAATGAAGTGACATGGTTTAGGTTAACACAGATAAGAAAGGCTTGGCGATCAAGACTATCGTTCCAATACTAACTATGGTACTAACCACTAGTGGTGCCCACTACACATCTCAACTAAATAGGAACTACCATATAACAAACACAATAACATCAACACACATGGAATGGAACCGATGTATGCATTTTAACAACACAATCACAACATGACATGATAAAGGTAATAGTTAACCACAATTAGATATTTAGATAGAATCTAAATATTTATAATGGTCAATAGAGTCCAAACATATACATTAACTCTATAATAACTCCAAACAAGTGTTCTATACGACAATCAAAGCAACATTATAAAACATACTAGTTAAACAAGCAAAACATCATTCAACAACATGTGAATTGATCTCGGTCTAGCGATAAAACATTATTAAAATAAAATAGGATCAACTCTATTATAACAAACCAATTCATTTGTCAAACAATTAACAAGAAACTATACCAGACATGGATCAAAAGAGTGAACTACTATCCATACATGATATGATTAAGATTAATGATCAACCACAAGTAAATACTTGGATGTATCCAAATAACTATAATGGTTAACAATAAGCAAAGACTAAACACCAATCATAACAACTATTAGCAAGCATTTCTATAACAAAAGAAAAACCAATGCTATCACAAAACTAATTGAAAAATTAAATAATCAGACACATCATACAAGGCATGTGAGTATAGAATCATGAAGAGGTCTTATCTAATAACACAAGCATTAAACATATGAATGACCATGGGAAGATACTAAACTAGGACACTCTTTATAATAAAGGAAAGAAATAATATCCAAATGACCTCTAGCAAAAACATTACCACAACATGATTAACAACAAAGCAACAATGTGCACTAAGCATATGAGAAAGACACAACTCAACTATTGAAAGGTAAACTATCCTAATCATGTGATGAGCTAATGCAACATGTGCCAAATACTCATAACACTAACATGAGACAAGTCAAGCATATATGAGAAACACAAGTACAACTATACCACATGGAATATAATAACACATGAAAGATGACTAGCATGACTTGATGTCTAGAATTTCGCGTACCACAAATGCAACAGTAAGATAGACCAGATATGATGCTAAGCATGGATGATCATCACACGAGATACCAAAATATGATACTAATATATAGAATACAACCCACATCAATGGGATAACTTAGTTGATATCAACTACCATGAATATCCAGAATGGCAAGAGCACACATACTAGTTATGTCATATAAGCATATGGGCATACCATACCGCATTTAGGCAAGTAAATAACTAGATCATGGCATCTACCAATTCAACATGTGTTATACTCGCATGAGTAAGAAAGTGGCATGTATCTATATTTAGCTCATCCAACACTAACAAGTACCTAAAGTACACAACTAGGCACCATACAACATAAAAATTGGTACACACACATGATGCTATCTAATTATGCAATCACAACAACATGGCACAATATTGAACAAGCAAGAAGTTATTTAATAAAAGAAAGTACGAAATCAACAAACTAGTATCATGTGAATCATCTCAATGAAGGCTAACCATATGTGCAATCACACGGTAGTCCATACTAGTAGTGCTATAACACATGGTAGGAGACATGTAAACAAGCATTCTACTTGAAGCAATTGTTAACATGGCGTGACAATGAACTAAGATAAATAAACACACATCTAACAATTATCAAAAGCAATAATAAAGGTTATATGCCATAAGAATAAATTCTATATAGCAATACAAATATGAACCATGTCATAAAGCAACCAACCATGAATCTAGAATGGTGACATATATGAACAACTACACGAAATGTGTTATGCCACAGGGTACTATTATGGAATTTTTCTAAATTAACATATCACTTCATTTAACATCTAGAACCTAGCATAAAGAAAACTATGCAAAATCACACACGATAAATACCTAAACAACTATCATAGGCATGACATGATTTCAAACCAGTAAAATTAACATGCAACATGGATGGAAATGAATATGTGAACCATATCTAAGATATATCCATGCTAAGGAAAAATTAAATCATCAAGCCATAAAGTAATTATCCATAAATCTAAATATCTCAGAAATTGCTACAAATGGATATCATACTACTACATGGATATAAGCAATAATAAAAGGACTATTAATATAATCATAAGCGAGACACCAATCAATAATTCACACAACAACTATTATATACCTATAGACATCAAACAAATCCTATAGATTAAACATGGAGATTTCTACTCATGGCAATAGTTCTAAAAAATTAGAACACATGCAAAATGAAATATATGGGGTAGCACAAATTATTGCACCAAAGGAAATATGTATAACTATTTTAAAAATTTAAACAAAAGTAAAATAAATCTAATAAATCCTATTTTACTCTTAACATTAAGAAATAATTAGGAGCAACTCCTAGGCATATAAAAACAATGAAAATTACATTCTAACGAGAAGTTCACCGAATATTCTACACATGCATAAAAGTGGACTATAGACAATAAACAAATTGTCCACTCAAAACAATATGAGAAACTTATTTTAAATAACTCTAATTCATAAACGAATAATCTAACAACTCACATGTCACACCAAAAATAATGAGAGGCATAACACGAACATATGGACATATCATATTACAAAAAGATCATCGAACTAGAAAGCCCCTTGTATTCTACCGCAAGAATGAGTATGAAAATATATATATTGTACCGCTTGCAAGATCAAACTATCAATCGAACTCCACAGCATGGTTACTACAACCATAAGAAACATTTCATATGTTGACCACAAGATTATCCAATAGGCCAAAAATAAAAAGACAAGCCGATGCCATCGAACTGAAATATGTTTTGGACAAGCATGGCCAACGAGATAGATAGGTTGAAACATGATGTCTATGAGATACTATGGGTGATGTTGAGGAGGTGTGCATGAGGACTTGGATAGAGGCTCACCGAGTTGGACGGAACGGTGTCATGAACTTGACGAACAGTGTACACGCACATGTGAAATTCTTCGCGTGTGCTCGACGGAACGCGTTGTTTCTTCTTTGAATGGAGCTGTGGCATGTAGTAGAATCATCTGGCGCAATGGTTTGGACGGAGGTGCTTGGAGTCATCGGGATGGAGACCTCGCGTCCATGGAGCTTCAAAGTTTAGGGAGAGTTCTTTGATAGAGGAGGAAGGTAGAGGGAATGAGTTGCTATGGGAATGGAAGAGGAGGTCGGGGCGCTCATCTACATATCTTCAGAACTTGAAAAGGTTGAGATTTATGGGAGTGAAGGGGAAGGCAGGACAGTGGCTGTAGGTTTCTTCTCATAATGTTTCCTCTCTTTATGCCAGCGAGCGTAAGGACGAAGGAAGAGGAAGGAGAAGAGGCCTTCGGTGGGAGGGATGGTGAGTGGAGAGGAATAGGAAGGGAGGAGGAATTAAAGGAAGACGTATACTTTTCCTATGTGTATGCTTAGGTGGCTGTTGAGGTTACCTCATGTGTAAGGTGAGCGTACAAAGGAAGGAGAAGAGGGTTGGTCACTAGGTTGGGTGTTGAGCCAGTTCGGCTAGGCCCATGTGGAAGCAAAAAGAATAGAGAAGGAGTGGTTGGGTTGCAGCCCAGGAAACACAAAAAAAACTTCGGCTGGGAGGGGAAAATATGGAATGCATACCCAGGGGTGAGAGAAAGATATTGAGTGAAGGAAATTTTGTAGAGAGTTTGACAGAGGAAAATAATTGATTTTCCTCTCCAGAAAATCTAGAAAAGGAAAAGAAGCTAAAAAAATCAAATGAATCTCAAAAGACCAAAGAAAATTCAAACGCACATATTTTAATATGCCGAAGAAGAGAAAATAAAATCTGATTAAAAGAAAATAACTAAACACAAATTTTTAATTTAGGTTCACATTAGTTAAAATTAAATCCTTCAAATTATAAAAGTCCGATTTATGCTTTGTTACCAAATAAAACAAATGAAATTTTCTTGCCCTGATTTTTGAGAAAACTTTTTCTTAAACATTCTGAGAATCTGGATGTTACAGGCAGCAAGGCATGTATTGCATCGTTGCCATCGAGGATAACAAGATGGGGTTTATTTCATATTGCATGAATTTATCTCTCTACATCATGTCATGTTGCTTAAAGCGTTACTCTGTTTTTAAATTAATACTCTAGATGCATGTTGGATAGCGGTCATTGAGTGGAGTAATAGTAGTAGATGCAGAATCGTTTCGGTCTACTTGTCACGGACGTGATGCCTATATACATGATCATGCCTAGATATTCTCATAACTATGCTCAATTCTGTCAATTGCTCAACTGTAATTTGTTCACCCACCGTAGAATACTTATGCTCTTGAGAGAAGCCACTAGTGAAACCTATGGCCCCTGGGTCTATTCTCATCATATCAATCTCCATCACTTTAATCTTGCTTTGCTGTTTTACTTTGCCTTTTACTTTTCACTTTGCATCTCTATACCAAAAATACCAAAAATATTATATCTATCAGATCTCACTCTCGTAAGTGACCGTGAAGGGATTGACAACCCCTAATCGCGTTGGTTGCGAGTAGCTATCATTTTGTGCAGGTACGAGGGACTTGAGCGTGGCCTCCTACTGGATTGATACCTTGGTTCTCAAAAACTCAGGGAAATACTTACGCTACTCTGCTGCATCATCCTTTCCTCTTCGGGAAAATCCAACGCAAGCTCAAGAGGTAGCAATAAGAATTTCTGGCACCGTTGCCGGGGAGTCTACGCAAAAAGTCAACATACCAAGTACCCATCACAATCCCTATCTCTCGCATTACATTGTTTGCCATTTGCCTCTCATTTTCCTCTCCCCCACTTCACCCTTGCCATTTTATTCGCCCTCTCTTTCCCAATCTCCTTATCCTTCCCTTTCTCCGTTTGCCTCTTTTTGCCCGCTTGCCTTTTGTTTGCTCGTGTGTTGGATTGCTTGTTTGTCGCGATGGCTCAAGATACTACCAAATTGTGTGACTTCACCAATGCCAATAATAATGATTTCCTTAGCACTCCGATTGCTCCTCTTGCCAATACTGAATCTTGTGAAATCAATACTGTGTTGTTAAATCTTGTTATGAAAGACCAATTTGCCGGCCTTCCTAGTGAAGATGCCTCTACTCATCTGAGTAGCTTCGTTGATTTATGTGATATGCAAAAGAAAAAAGATGTCGATAATGATGTCGTTAAATTGAAGCTATTTCCTTTTTCGCTTAGAGATCGTGCTAAAGCTTGGTTTTCGTCTTTGCCTAAAAATAGTATTGATTCTTGGAACAAGTGCAAAGATGCTTTTATCTCTAAGTATTTCCCTCCCGCTAAGATCATCTCTCTTAGAAATGATATTATGAACTTTAAGCAACTAGATCATGAACACGTTGCACAATCTTGGGAGAGAATGAAATTAATGATACATAATTGCCCTACTCATGGTTTGAATTTGTGGATGATTATACAAATTTTTTATGCCGGATTGAATTTTTCTTCTAGAAATCTTTTAGATTCGACCGCGGGAGGCACTTTTATGGAAATCACTTTAGGATATGCTACTAAACTCCTAGATAATATTATGGTTAATTATTCTCAATGGCATACTGAAAGATCTTCTAATAAAAAAGTGCATGCGATAGAAGAAATCAATGTTTTGAGTGGAAAGATGGACGAACTTATGAAATTATTTGCTACTAAGATTGTTTCTTCTGATCTTAATGATATGCCTTTGTCTAGTTTGATTGAGAATAACAATGAATCTATGGATGTGAATTTTGTTGGTAGGAATAATTTTGGTAACAACACTTATAGAGGGAATTTTAATCCTAGGCCATATCGTAGTAATCCTTCTAATAATTATGGGAATTCCTACAACAACTCTTATGGAAATTATAATAAGATGCCCTCTAAATTTGAGAATAGTGTTAAAGAGTTTATGAATTCACAAAAGAATTTTAATGCTTTGCTTGAAGAGAAATTGCTTAAAGTTGATGATTTGGCTAGGAACGTTGATAGAATTTCTCTTGAGGTTGATTCTTTAAAGCTTAGATCTATTCCTCCTAAGCATGATATCAATGAGTCTCTCAAAGCCATGAGAATTTCCATTGATGAGTGCAAGGAAGGAACCGCTAGGATGCGTGCTTCCAGAGATGCCTTTATTAAAGTGTGTTCTTCCAATTCCTATGAAAATCAAGATGAAGATCTAAAAGTTATTGATGTGTCTCCTATTAAATCTTTGTTTTGCAATATGAATCTTGATGAAACTGAATATGATCTTCCTTTACCTAGAAGGCGTTCTAAAAATTCGGAGTATTTAGATCTTTGTGATGAAATTGATGAAAGTGGGACTGAAAGGAATAAAAATCTAGATGTTGCTAAACCCACTATACTGGATTTCAAGGAATTTAATTATGAAAGTTGCTCTTTAATTGATTGTATTTCCTTGTTGCAATCTGTGCTGAATTCTCCACATGCTTATAGTCAAAAGAAAGCCTTCACCGAACATATTGTTGATGCCTTGATGCAATCTTATGAAGAAAAACTTGAGTTGTAAGTTTCTATCCCTAGAAAACTCTATGATGAGTGGGAACCAACTATTAAAATTAAAATTAAAGATCATGAGTTTTATGCCTTGTGTGATTTGGGTGCTAGTGTCTCCACTATCCCCAAAACTTTGTGTGATTTGCTAGATTTCCGCAATTTTGATGATTGCTCTCTAAACTTGCATCTTGCGGATTCTACTATTAAGAAACCTATGGGAAGGATTAATGATGTTCTTATTGTTGCAAATAGAAATTATGTGTCTGTAGATTTCATTGTTCTTGATATAGATTGCAATCCTTCTTGCCCTATTATTCTTGGTAGACCTTTCCTTAGAACAGTTGGTGCGATTATTGATATGAAGGAAGGGAATATTAGATTTCAATTTCCATTAAAAAAGGGCATGGAACACTTTCCAAGAAAGAAAATAAAATTTCCATATGAAACTATCATAAGAGCCACTTATGGATTGCCTACCAAAGATGGCAATACCTAGATCTATCCTCGCTTTTATGCCTAGCTAGGGGCGTTAAACGATAGCGCTTGTTGGGAGGCAACCCAATTTTATTTTTATTCCTTGCTTTTTGCTCCTGTTTAGTAATAAATAAATTATTTAGACTCTGTTTTGGTTGTGTTTTTTGTGTTTAATTAGTGTTTGTGCCAAGTAGAACCGTTGGGAAGACTTGGGGAAAGTCTTGTTGAACTTGCTGTAAAAAACAGAAACTTTAGCGCTCACGAGAACTGCTGTCATTTTTATTTGGAGAGTGCTATTTAGTTAATTATTTTTGAAGATGATTAATAGATAAATTCCTCACTTCCAGAAATTTATTTTAGAATTTTTGGGGTTCCATATATTGCGCTAGCTACAGATTACTACAGACTGTTCTGTTTTTGACAGATTCTGTTTTTCGTGTGTTGTTTGCTTATTTTGATGAATCTATGTTTAGTAAAATAGTTTATAATCCATAGAGAAGTTGGAATAAAGTAGGTTTAACACCAATATAAATAAAGAATGAGTTCATTACAGTACCTTGAAGTGTTTTTTTTGTTTTCTTTCGCTAACGGAGCTCACGAGTTTTCTACTTTAAGTTTTGTGTTGTGAAGTTTTCAAGTTTTGGGTGAATTCTTGTGATGGATTATGGAACAAGGAGTGTCAAGAGCCTAATCTTGGGGATGCCCATGGCACCCCCAAGATAATCCAAGGACACCAAAAAGTCAAAGCTTGGGGATGCCCCAGAAGGCATCCCCTCTTTCGTCCACTTCCATCGGTAATTTACTTGGAGCTATATTTTTATTCACCTACATGATATGTGTTTTGCTTGGAGCGTCTTGTATTATTTGTGTCTTTGGTTTCTAGTGTGCCACAATCATCCTTGCTGTACACACCTTTTGAGAGAGCCATACATGAATTAGAATTCGATAGAATACTCTATGTGCTTCACTTATATCTTCTTGAGCTAAGTAGTTTTGCTCCATGTGCTTCACTTATATCTTTTGAGCGCTATAATTTTGCTCTATGTGCTTCACTTAGATATTTTTAGAGAACGGTGGTGGATTTGTTTTAAAGAAACTATTGATCTCTCATGCTAAACTTAAATTATTTTGAGAGTCTTAATAGCATGGTAATTTGCTTAATAATAACATGCTTGGCATTCAAGATTTGTGAAACTTTCTTTTGAGTGTGTTGAATACTAAGAAAAGTTGGATGCTTGATTATTGTTTTGAGATATGGAGGTAGTAATATCAAAGTCATGCTAGTAGAGTAATTGTGAATTTTAGAAGTGCTTGAGTTAAAGTTTGCAAGTCCCGTAGCATGCACGTATGGTAAACGTTATGCAACAAATTTGAAACATGAGGTGTTATTTGATTGTCCTCCTTATGAGTGGCGGTCGGGGACGAGCGATGGTCATTTCCTACCAATCTACCCCCCTAGGAGCATGCGCGTAATACTTTGGTTTTTGATGGCTTGTAGATTTTTGCAATAAGTATATGAGTTCTTTATGACTGATGTTGAGTCCATGGATTATACGCATTCTCACCCTTCCATCATTGCTAGCCTCTACGGTACCGTGCATTGCCCTTTCTCACATCGAGAGTTGGTGCAAACTTCGCTGGTGCATCCAAACCCCGTGATATGATACGCTCTTTCACACATAAACCTCCTTATATCTTCCTCAAACCAGCCACCATACCTACCTATTATGGCATTTCCATAGCCATTCCGAGATATATTGCCATGCAACTTTCCACCATCCAGTTTATCATGACACATCCATCATTGTCATATTGCTTAGCATGATCATGTAGTTGACATAGTATTTTTGGAAAAGCCACCATTCATAATTTTTTCATACTTGTCACTCTTCATTCATTGCATATCCCGGTACACCACCGGAGGCATCCATATAGAGTCATACTTTGTTCTAGTATTGAGTTGTAATCATTGAGTGGTAAATAAATAAAATCATTCAATAGAGCATTGTCCCAAAAAAGAGAGAGAGAGAAAGGCCAAAGAAAAAAAAGAAGGCCCAAAAAAATAAAAAAAAATAAAAGGGGCAATGCTACTATTCCTTTTTCCACACATGTGCTTCAAAGTAGCACCATGTTCTTCATATAGAGAGTCTCTTGAGTTATCACTTTCATATACTAGTGGGAATTTTCATTATTGAATTTGGCTTGTATATTCCAACAATGGGCCTCCTCAAGTGCCCTAGGTCTTCGTGAGCAAGCAAGTTGGATGCACACCCACTTAGTTTCTTTTGTTGAGCTTTCATACATTTATAGCTCTAGTGCATCCGTTGCATGGCAATCCCTACTCCTTGCATTAACATCAATCGATGGGCATCTCCATAGCCCATTGATTAGCCACGTTGATGTGAGACTTTCTCCTTTTTGTCTTCTCCACATAACCTCCATCATTATATTCTATTCCACCCATAGTGCTATATCCATGGCTCACGCTCATGTATTGCGTGAAAGTTTATGAGTTTGAAATTATTAAGGTATGAAACAATTGCTTGGCTTGTCATTGGGATTGTGCATGATGAGAGCATTCTTGTGTGAAAAAAATGGAGCATGACTAAACTATATGATTTTGTAGGGATGAACTTTCTTTGGCCATGTTACTTTAAGAAAACATAATTGCTTTGTTGGTTTGCTTGAAGTATTATTATTCTCTATGTCAATATGAACTTTTGTCTTGAATCTTCCTAATCTGAATATTCATACCACAATTAAGAAGATTTGCATTGAAATTATGCCAAGTAGCACTCCGCATCAAAAATTCTCTTTTTATCATTTACCTACTCGAGGACGAGCAGGAATTAAGCTTGGGGATGCCTGATACGTCTCCAACGTATCTATATTTTTTGATTGATCCATGCTATATTATCTACTGTTTTGGACTATATTGGGCTTTATTTTCCACTTTTATATTATTTTTGGGACTAACCTATTAACCAGAGGCCCGGCCCAGAATTTTTGTTTTTGCCTATTTCAGTATTTCGGAGAAACATAATATCAAACGGAGTCCAAACGTAATAAAACCTTCGGGAACGTGATTTTCTCACCGAACGTGATCCAGGAGACTTGGACCCTACTCCAAGGAGTCAAAGAGGCGGCCACGAGGGGAGGGGCGCGCCCACCCCCCTAGGGCGCGCCCCCCTGCCTCATGGGCCCCTTGGTGCTCCACCAACGTACTCCTTCCTCCTATATATACCTACATACCCCCAAACGATCCGAATAGGAGCCAAAAACCTAATTCCACTGCCGCAACTTTCTGTATCCACGAGATCCCATCTTGGGGCCTGTTCCGGAGCTTCGCCGGAGAGGGCCGTCATCACGGAGGGCTTCTACATCATCATAGCCCCTCCGATGAAGTGTGAGTAGTTTACCTCAGACCTTCGGGTCCATAGTTAGTAGCTAGATGGCTTCTTCTCTCTTTTTGGATCTCAATACAAAGTTCTCCCCCTCTCTCATGGAGATCTATTCGATGTAATCTTCTTTTTGCGGTGTGTTTGTTGAGACTAATGAATTGTGGGTTTATGATCAAGTCTATCTATGAATACTATTTGAATCTTCTCTGAATTATTTTATGTATGATTGGTTATCTTTGCAAGTCTCTTCAAATTATCCGTTTGGTTTGGCCAACTAGATTGGTAGTTCTTGCCATGGGAGAAGTGCTTAGCTTTGGGTTCGATCTTGCGGTGTCCTTTCCCAGTGACAGAAGGGGCAGCAAGGCACGTATTGCATCATTGCCATCGAGGATAACAAGATGGGGTTTATTTCATATTGCATGAATTTATCTCTCTACATCATGTCATCTTGCTTAAAGCGTTACTCTGTTTTTAACTTAATACTCTAGATGCATGCTGGATAGCGGTCGATGAGTGGAGTAATAGTAGTAGATGCAGAATCGTTTCGGTCTACTTGTCACGGACGTGATGCCTATATACATGATCATGCCTAGATATTCTCATAACTATGCTTAATTCTGTCAATTGCTCAACAGTAATTTGTTCACCCACCGTAGAATACTTATGCTCTTGAGAGAAGCCACTAGTGAAACCTATGGCCCCCGGGTCTATTCTCATCATATCAATCTCCATCACTTTAATCTTGCTTTGCTTTTTTACTTTGCCTTTTACTTTTCACTTTGCATCTCTATACCAAAAATACCAAAAATATTATATCTATCAGATCTCACTCTCGTAAGTGACCGTGAAGGGATTGACAACCCCTAATCGCGTTGGTTGCGAGTAGCTATCATTTTGTGCAGGTACGAGGGACTTGAGCGTGGCCTCCTACTGGATTGATACATTGGTTCTCAAAAACTGAGGGAAATACTTACGCTACTCTGCTGCATCATCCTTTCCTCTTCGGGGAAATCCAACGCAAGCTCAAGAGGTAGCAGCGAGTCAGGTCCCTCCTTGAGGGCCTTCCCCTTCTCGGCAGCGGAGAACTTCCTCGTCGGTGCCATAAGGACCTATTGCAAGATGGTGAAGAAGAAGAAATGGACTGCAAGAAGACAGAGATGTGCAATGGGGGGCTCCGCCCCTCCCCTCATTTATAGTCGAAAGGAGGCCAATCGCCGGCCTCCAGGATCGTGCATAATGATGGTTTTCTCTGCATGCAGCAGGGTCGCGTCAAGTTGAACGGTTGCCGAGGCAGCGTGGGGGAAGCGGAGGCGCCCACGTCCCATTAATCGCCATGCGTCAACCGAGGCCATAGGCGGTTGGGGCCCGCGGCGCTCCGCTCTTGCCCTGTGGCTTCACCTCGAAGCCAAGTTCGAGCGCACCTTAGGCTCAGGGGCTACTGTCGGCGTCCTGGGAATGGGGGTACCCAAGTTGCCTGCGTGCAGCCCACGGCGTGGCTCCGTCAACACCCCGGTATGACCCAGCTTCAGCAACAATAATCCAAGACCCTCGCGAGGCGGTGACACCAAGACCTCCTCGAGGGGCGGCCTCACTAGGCTGGCTCCTGAGGAGTGGAGATATCAAGGCAAGGTGCACCTCGCGAGGTTCACATGACATGAGCCATGACGACCAAGGCCAGGCGGGCGCGAGCGGGTGCAGTGTACCAGTTTCCCCTTTGGTGCCAAGGAGGCAAGCGCAGACACTGAGTCCAGAGGAATCAAGCAAAGGTTTCCATATTGGTGCAACAAGACCAAGACCACCAGGACGACAAGACGGAGGTCATCGCGGTGCCCACCGCAGCGTCACCACCAGAGCCTTTTACAGGCGAAGACTACTTTTGTCAGGATAGCTTGTTCTAGTTGTCTTCCTTCAAATTTGGCCGTTGTGGGATCCCTTCTTGCCTTGCATTTGGGAAGAGGACCAAGGGCACTATAAATAAGACTTAGCCACCACCATAGGATCACTGAGATCATCCTCTTATCCACCAGCTCATCGAGCTCAAGAACACCTCACCTCCTGAGGCTGTCCCACCACTGTACTAGTTCATCCTCAGTCCCTCGAGGCAATCCACCACAAAGATGGAGTAGGTGTCGGCGTTCTGGGAACGGGGGTCCCCAGACTTGCCTGCCTACGGCCTGCGGCGTGGCTCAAAGGGGGCCCAGCACGACCCGTCTTCATCGACACAGTCCCAAGACCCTCGTGAGGGGCCAAGCCTCGCGGGGCGGATGACACGGAGCTTCCTCAGGCACGGCCAAATCAGGCTGGCTCGCGAGGAGGCGGAGAGATCAAGGTGGGGTACCTCACGAGGTGCCCGTGACGCAAGCCATGACGACCAAGGGTGCCAGGAGGGCGCCAGCCCGCGGAGTGTTCTCCTCTCCTCTTGGGTGCAAAGGGAGCAAGCGCAGGCGAGAGCATCAAGCAAAGGCACCCGTTTCGATGCAACGAGACCAAGACCAGTCCAACAACAGGGAGGAAGTCATTGTGGAGCCCAAGCCAGCGTCACCACCAGAGTCTTTGGCAGGCGAGGACTAACTTTAGTCAGGATAAGTGTACCAGGTGTTCCCCTTCAAAATGGCCAATTGTTGGCGCCCTTCCCGCTCAATATTTGGGAAGAGGCCTAGGGCCTTTGCCTATAAATAGGACTAGCCACCCACAGGGTAGAAGAGAAGGAAAATCAGATCGAGTAACATCACACACACACAGAGAGAGAAGGGTGACTGAACTTCTCCTAGCAGTTCATCCCCACAGCCAAGAATAGACCCTCGCGAGGCTGTTCTTCCTTGTATTGCTCATCATCATCAGCCCAAGAGGCAATCCACCATACCACACACTGGAGTAGGGTGTTACACCACAACGGTGGCCCGAACCAGTATAAACCCTATGTCTCTTGTGCTGTTCTTCCCATAGCTTAGATCTCAGCGAGGCGGAGGGGTGCAGGTAGGTAGAAGGCGAAATCTCCGCGCGCACCCCAGTGTTCGAACCTCAAGGGTCTGCCGGAACTCGAAATCCGACATTTGGCGCGCCAGGTAGGGGGTGCACCGGTGTTTTCCCTTCCACCACTGCCATGACCTGCCTCGCAATAAGAAGCGCGTCGCCTGCTCCGGCCGCCGGCGCCAGCACGGGGGCCAGGGGGCTCCGAACCCTGGCCCCAGCCCTGCAACGGGTACGGTGGCCGGACCAGTTCAAGCCAACAACGCCGCCGCGCTACGGCAGCGCGACTGATCCGCTGGCCTTCTTGCTGGCGTACGAGGAGGCCATCCTCGAAGCTGGAGGTGACGATAGGGTCATGTCCAACTGGCTCCCCATGGCCCTCACCGGCGCTCCGCGCGCATGGCTGCTCCACCTGCCGGCAGCTTCCGTGGCCTCTTGGGAAGAGCTCCGTGGCCTCTCCCCCGCCCACCAAGCTACACCAGCACCCCCGGTCGTCGCGGCCCTCCTGGGCGGCTCACAGGCGCCGCCTACAAGTCACCACGTCAAGCCGTTCATCCGTCGGGTCAGTGCCGCTTCCACGCGGCAGGGGGCTCTCCAGGACCGGGCGGCGCCCAAGGCCGGCCTGACCTTCAGCTTGGAGGACCACCCCTACAACTAGGCCTGCTCGGGTGCGCTCCCCATGCTGTGCACACCCACCATCTGCCAGGTGGTCGTCATCAGAACTCTCATCGATGGCAGTGCGGGCCTTAGCGTGCTCTCGATTGAGGCCTTCAACCTGCTCTGCATACCCCTGAAACGGCTGCAACCCAGCCAGCCCTTCTCAGGCGTTGGGGGCAGATCGTCCAGCTCCTTGGGACAGATCCAGCTCCCAGTAACCTTCGGCACCTACAACAACTTCCGCAAGGAGCTGGTCGACTTCGACATCGCCCCCATCGGCCTCCCCTACAAGGCCATCCTTGGCTACCCAGCGCTAGCCCAGTTCATGGCCGCGACGCACCCGGCGTACAACCTCATGAAGATGCCCGGGAGCAGCGCTAGCCCAGTTCATGGCCGTGACGCGCCGCGAGTGCTCAAGCTCGCCTTCAAGACGGCGGCGTCGGCACAGCCCGCCGACTCGGAGACCCCCGAGCCCAAGGGGGCTGCACCCGCCAAGAAGAAACAGTTGTTCACCCAAGACAAGGCAGAAACCAAGCAGATACCCGTCGATGAGGACGAGTCCACCAATGCCACTTTCACCATAGGCGCCAACCTTGAACATGATCAGGAGGAGGCCCTGGTCGGGTTCTTGCATGCAAACAAGAAGTTATTCGCTTGGGAGCCTGACCAGTTGGCGGGGATTCCTAGGAGCGTAATCAAGCATCACCTTAACGTGTGCCCCAACATGCGCCCTGTGAAGCAGAAGGCAAGGCGGCAGTCCATAGAAAAGCAGGCCTTCATCATCCAAGAGACCCGCAAACTAGAAGCTGCTGGGGTCATTCGCGAGGTCCGATACCCGGATTGGTTGGCCAACCCTGTCGTTGTGCCAAAGAAGGGAGGGAAGGAGCGCATGTGTGTCGACTTCACCAACAAGGCATGCCCGCAAGATCCGTTCCCGCTCCCCCGCATCGACCAGATCATCGATTCCACCGCGGAATGCGACCTGCTATGCTTCTTGGATGCCTTCTCTGGGTATCACCAGATCAAGATGGCGGTAGAAGACGTCGAAAA
Organism: Triticum dicoccoides; assembly: GCF_002162155.2. Taxonomy (NCBI): domain Eukaryota; kingdom Viridiplantae; phylum Streptophyta; class Magnoliopsida; order Poales; family Poaceae; genus Triticum; species Triticum dicoccoides. The sequence goes on along the minus strand of NC_041386.1, from coordinate 187,498,947 downwards.
GACAGCCTTCCTAACCCCATGTGGAGTGTACTGCTACACATGCATGCCCTTCGGGCTGTGTAACGCAGGGGTGACCTTTCAGCGGCTGATGCACATCACCTTAGGCCCGCAGCTCGGGAAGAATGTTGAGGCTTACGTCGATGACATTATGGTGAAGTCTCGGGAGGCCAGGACCCTGATACAAGACCTGGAGGAAACCTTCGCGAGCCTCAACACAGTGAACCTGCGGCTCAACCCAGAGAAGTGTGTGTTCGGAGTCCCCTCGGGCAAGCTCTTGGGTTTCCTCGTGTCCCACCGAGGCATCGAGGCTAACCCGGAAAAGGTCAAGGCGGTCGAGGACATGAGCCCGCCAAAGACCCTCAGAGAAATGCAGAAGCTCACTGGGCACGTGACCGCGCTAGGGCGCTTCATCTCCAAGTTGGGGGAGCGAGCGCTGCCCTTCTTCCAGCTAATGAAGAAAAAGGGGCCCTTTGAGTGGACCGAAGAGGCCGACAAGGCATTCCAGGATCTCAAGAGATACCTGACCAGCCCTCCGGTCATGGTGGCTCTGCGCCCTCAAGAGCCCCTGGTGCTCTACCTCGCCGCCACTCCCTACTCCGCCAGCGCAGCCCTGGTGGCGGTTAGAGAGGAGCGTCGAATCAAAACCACAGCAGCAGCCCGGGACAAGGCAAAACAAGAACAAGGAAGGCCCACAGAAACCGCCACCGCGGCAGAGGAGGATCAGCCGCCGCAGAGGAGTGCATCAGAGGCGGAAGAGGCCCCTCTCCCAGATGGCCAGCCTCAGGAGGCCTCATCGCCTCAGGAGGCGCCATGGTCTCCGAAGGGCACCACTAGCACTGACGCACCCAACCTCGTTGAGCACCCAGTGTACTTCATCAGCACGGTGTTGCGGGACGCGAGGGCACGGTACCCCATGCCTCTGAAGCTCCTCCTCACGCTACTGGTGGCCGCGCGCAAGCTGCGACACTATTTTCAGGGTCACCCCATCAAGGTCGTCTCGTCATACCCCCTGGAGAGAGTGCTCAGGAGCCCTAACTCAGCTGGAAGGGTCGCTGAGTGGAACATAGAACTACAAGCGTTTCAGCTCGAATTCAGCACGACCAAAGTCATCAAGGGAGCAGCATTGGCGGATTTTGTGGTAGAATGGACGGAGGCACTAGGCCTCAAGGCCGACGAGGATCGGTCCCTCTCCCCGGGAAGCGAGGCGCCAGAAGGCTGGGTCATGTACTTCGATGGGGCGTTCTCCAGGCATGGCGCTGGGGCTAGGACAATGCTTATATCGCCCACTCAGGACAAGCTCTACTACACTGTACAGCTCTGTTTCTAGCAAGGTGAAAAGGTCTCCAACAACATAGCGGAGTATGAAGGTTTAATAGCGGGCTTGAAGGCCGCAACTGCCTTGGGGGTGAAACGCCTCACCATCAAGGGCGATTCGCAGCTCCTTGTCAATTTCTCCAACAAGGTGTACGAGCCGAAAGATGAGCACTTGGAAGCCTACCTTGCGGAGGTCCGCGGGATGGAGAAGCAGTTCTGGGGGTTGGAGTTGCAGCATGTGCCCCGTGGCACCAATCAGGAGGCCGACGACATCGCCAAACGGGCGTCTAGGCGGTTACCTCAGGAGCCTGGCGTTTTCGAGGAGCGGCTCTTCAAGCCCTCAGCCTTGCCGTCATTATCAAACACGGCTCAGCCTCGGGAGCAGCTCCCCCAGCCAATTGCCTCAGGAGCTCCGGTCTGTGGCCCGACCTCAGGAGCACGCCTACTCCTGACAATGGAACCTCAGGAGGGGTGCTGGATCACGGAGCTCCAGAGTTACTTAACACGAGGGACCCTGCCAGAGAAGGAGGAGGAAGCGGAGCATGTGGCATGGCAGGCCACGGCATACTGCATCAAGGATGGAGAGCTCTACCGGAAGCGACCAAACAATGTGTCCCTGCGCTGCATCTCCAGGGAGCAAGGAAAGGAACTGCTGGAAGATATACACGGCAGAGACTGTGGACATCATTCATCATCACGAACCCTCGTCGGCAAGGCGTTCTGCAGTGGGTTTTATTGGCCCACCGCACTTAATGACGTTGTCGAACTAGTGAAAGCTTGTGAGGCCTGCCAGTTCCACGCCAAGCAGATCCATCAGCCGGCAGGAGGCCTGCAGACTATACCCCTTTCGTGGCCATTCGCAGTCTGGGGGCTGGACATCCTGGGCCCGTTTCCTCGGGCGCCAGGGGGCTACCGCTACCTCTACGTCGCCGTGGACAAGTTCACCAAGTGGGCTGAAGTAGAGGCCGTCCGCACCATCCCCGCGGGTTCCTCGGTCAAGTTCATCAGGGGCATCATGAGCCGGTTCGGGGTGCCGAACCGCATCATCACGGACAACGGTTCGTAGTTCACCAGTAACCTCTTCAAAACATACTGTGCTAACCATGGAACACAGATATGCTACGCTTCGGTGGCGCACCCCCGAAGCAACGGCCAGGCCGAGCGAGCAAACGCAGAGGTCCTAAGGGGCCTCAAGACCAGGACGTTCAAGAAGAAGCTGGAGGCCTGCGGCAGAGGTTGGTACGACGAGCTTCAGTCCGTGTTGTGGTCCATCCGCACAACCGCGGCCAAGCCAACTGGAGAGACCCCGTTCTTCCTGGTCTACGGAGCCGAAGCGGTCCTCCCTCACGAGGTCAGACGTCGCTTTGCGCGGGTCCTGGCGTTCGATGAGGCGCGGCAGGACGCCATGCGGGGGATGGACCTCGTGCTGGGGGAGGAACATCGCCGAGAAGCCGCGCTGCAAGCGGCGAGTTACCAACAAGCACTGCGACGATATCACTGCCGCAACATCCGCCCCAGAACACTCAAGGTAGGAGACCTCGTGCTCAGTCGGGTTCTCTCCAGGGAGGGACTGCACAAGCTCTCTCCCATGTGGGAGGGCCCGTTCAAGGTTGTTCATGTTTCCAGGCCCAGCTCCACGCGCCTGGAGACTCAGGAGGGGGTGCCGGTCCAGAACGCATGGAACATCCAGCACCTCCAGAGGTTCTACCCCTAAAAAGGCCCGGAGCCTGTGAAGAAGGCGAATGCCTGTGAAGCTGTCGCGTTTTGGAAAAGGCCTGGAGCCTGTCAAGAAGGCGAATGCCTGTGAAGCTGTCGCGTTTCGGAAAAGGCCCGGAGCCTGTGAAGAAGGTGAATGCCTGTGAAGCTGTCGCATTTTGGAAAAGGCCCGGAGCCTGTGAAGAAGGCGAATGCCTGTGAAGCTGTCGCATTTTGGAAAAGGCCCGGAGCCTATGAAGAAGGCGAATGCCTATGAAGCTGTCGCGTTTTGGAAAAGGCCCGGAGCCTATGAAGAAGGCCAACGCCTGTGAAGCTCGCTGCCCGTGACACTCTCACGTAATAATGAGTTGGGGTTGTACACGCCCCGGAGTCTCAGGAGCGCCGGCCTTAGGCCCTGGGGCCCCCTCCCACGCCCAGTGGCAGCACTTAGCTCCGCGCTGGTGAGAAAACGTCGAAGACTAGATTAGGTGCCGGACGCAGCTTTTTCATTTGCTTTTCGCAGTTGGCTTGTTCATTCTCATTCGAAGTTTTATTGAAGTTGTTGCCGTCTTTGGCTTGTGGTTCTTCGACTTTTCACTCTCCTGCCTCAATTTCTCTTATGCAAGGCCTCGCGAGGGGGGGGGGGGCAGCCGAGCGCCCTCACGAGAGTTCCTGTCCTAGTCGTTCAAAGGTTTCGCGACCTGGGTCCATTACAGGAGCACCCCTCCAGTCCGTGCCCCACGGGCATGGCGACACAAACACAGGGCCTGGGTCGGTCGCCCCCCCACGGCTGGGGCCGGGAACTACCCATGCGCGGGCACATAGCCGGAAGGCACGATAACAGAAGCAAAGCGACGATTAGCAGCAATAACCCAAACACGCCCCCGCGGGGCTCCACACTACTGTCTTTTTACGCAGGAAAAAGGAAAAGGAAGAAGAAATCAGGCGCAGCTCGCCTCACACCGGCCTGCAGGGAAGACCCGAGCTGCCTCCGGTGCTCAGGCAGACTCCCTCTCGCGTTTCACTGATGCGCGACGGCGGGCAGACATGCTGCCACCTCCCAAGCAGATACGATGGTGTGGAGGCTGACCGCGGCCACCGCTAGAAGAGTCGCCGCCTGAAGAAGAACTGGTGAAGCTTGGGGAACCCTGAGCGCCGCCAATCACGCGAGAGCTGTCCTCTCCATCATTGCCGGGGCTGGGTTCCCGGCCGCGGTCGTCGTCCTCAGGGCAGCACCCTGCGCGGCGACCATCTTCCCCAAACACCCTCATGTAGAGGGTGGCATCGCCATCAAACTTGAAGTGCAGGGTGCACCGACGGCTCAGGCCACGCGCGCGGGCGAACGTCTGCCAACCGCAGGCCAAGGCCAGGCTCCCGGCTGCAGAGACCTCTAGTGAAGCCCATGAGGCCCGGCTGTAGCAGACGTCTGCCTGGAGCCAGAGGCCGCCCTGGGCGCCGGCCGGGAGCTCACCGAGGAGGAAGCGAGGAAGCGGAAGTCGGGTGCTAGTCGGCTCCGCCGACCACACAACGAACTCCGGCAGCACCTCTGCCGCGCGAAAGTGAGACCTAGGGGGACGCGCGACCGAAACGCGTCTCCCGGCCGCAGCAGTCCACCCGTCACCATGCTGGAAATCGTCTCCGCGGCCGCGGGGAGCTGCCGTGGTGGCCACATGATGTTTGCGAGGGCGCCCTCGGCCGCGCTTGGGAGGGGGAGAGGCAGGCTCAACCTGGTGAGCCTTCCCCTTCTCTGCGGCCGAGAACCTCCTCGACGGGGCCATGAAGAAGAAGGAGAAGCAAGGGAGGATGAACTGGAAGGGCGCGCGCCGATTCATACTTATAGCCGGCGAGGGCCAACCGTCGCCCCCTCCCCCACGATCGCAAGTAATTATGACTCGATTTTGCATGCAGGGACTTGTCCAATACGTGCAGTTGCCGAGGTGCCATGAGGAAGTGGAGACGCCCACGCTCAATCAACCGCCACACGGCGCCCAAGGCCGCAGGCTGTTAGGGCCCGCGGCGCTTCGCCCTTGTCCTTTCGCCTCCCTGCACGGCCAAGTCCGGGCGCGCCTTGGGCCCGGGGGCTACTGTCGGCGTTCTGGGAACGGGGGTCCCCAGACTTGCCTGCCTGTGTCCTGCGGTGTGGCTCAAAGGGGGCCCAGCACGGCCCGTCTTCATCGACACAGACCCAAGACCCTCGCGAGGGGCCAAGCCTCGCGGGGAAGACGACATGGAGCTTCCTCAGGCATGGCCACATCAGGCTGGCTCGCGAGGAGGCGGAGAGATCAAGGCAGGGTACCTCACGAGGTGCCCGTGACGCAAGCCATGACGACCAAGGGCGCCAGGCGGGTGCCAGCCCGCGCAGTGTCCTCCTTTCCTCTTTGGTGCAAAGGGAGCAAGCGCAGGCGAGAGCATCAAGCAAAGGCACCCGTTTCAGTGCAACGAGACCAAGACCAGTCCAACGGCAGGGAGGAAGTCCTTGTGGAGCCCAAGCCAGCGTCACCACCAGAGTCTTTGGCAGGCGAGGACTAACTTTAGTCAGGATAAGTGTACCAGGTGTTCCCCTTCAAAATGGCCAATTGTTGGCGCCCTTCCTGCTCAATATTTGGGAAGAGGCCCAGGGCCTTTGCCTATAAATAGGACTAGCCACCCACAGGGTAGAAGAGAAGGAAAATCGGATCGAGTAACATCACACACAGAGAGATAGAGAAGGGTGACTGAACTCCTCCTAGCAGTTCATCCCCACAGCCAAGAACAGACCCTCGCGAGGCTGTTCTTCCTTGTATTGCTCATCATCATCAACCCATACCACACACTGGAGTAGGGTGTTACACCACAACGGTGGCCCGAACCAGTATAAACCCGGTGTCTCTTGTGTTGTTCTTCCCATAGCTTAGATCTCAGCGAGGCAGAGGGGTGCAGGTAGGTAGAAGGCGAAATCTCCGTGCGCACCCCAGTGTTCGAACCTCAAGGGTCTGCCGGAACCCGAAATCCGATAGTAGGGTATTACATCGCAAGGTGGCCCAAACCAGGATAAACTGCTGTGTCTCTTGTCCCTTGGGTTCGTCAAGCTAGGCCGTGGAATCATCGAGCAGGCAGGCTGAGAGGGGAGAGTTCTTCGCACGCACCCTAGTGTTCGAACCTCTCAAGGGTCAGCGGAACCCTGAATCCGACACGTGGAGTTGTCGCAATGTCAAAGGAGGCCATGGCAACCGTCTCTCCATCGTCATCGTCATCATCATCATCCTCATTGTACTCTTCTTGTGCCACCAACCCCTTGGAAGGAGTCTTCTTGGTGAAGTTGTTCTTGTTGGGGAAGGACTTGGCCTTGTCTTTTTGGATGATCTTGCCACCATTGTCTTCCCTCTTCTCATATGGGCATTCCGCAACAAAGTGACTCACATTGCCGCAATTATAGAATGTCCTCACATGTTGCTTGCCCTTGGCGCCACTTGAGTTGTTCTTGTTGAAGTTAGGCCTTGAGTTCTTCTTGCTCCAAAATTGCCTTGAAGCGAGGGCCATGTGCTCATGATAAGCATATTTTGTATCTTCGGGGTTACTCTCCTCCTCTTCCACTTCATCCTATTCTTCCACACTAGCCTTGGCCTTCAAAGCAAGGTTGGGTTTCTTTACCCGTTGAGAATGCAACACCGCATTGTCGGCAGTCTTGTCCAAGATTCTCATAGCAACAAACTCATCCAACACTTCACTTGAGGACAAGGTATGAAATTCCGGCCTTTGACGGATGACGGATGACATGGCCTTATGGTAGGGCATCATGGCCTTGAGAAACTTCCGCTTGATCCAATTGTCATCCATATCCTTGCTCCCATGATCTCATAGAGAGACCGCGAGAGCTCACGAGGTTCTTCATCTTCATTCATCGCAAACTCATCAGCTTCATCTTGCACCACTTCATAGTTGGAGCGTTGAATGCTTGCACTTCCCTTGTAAATGGAAACAACATGCTGCCATGCTTCCTTAGCCACGGTGAAAGGTTAGAGATGCGCAATATCTTCGGATGGATGTGGGGACCCTGACTCATAAGTCGAGATCACCGAATGCACGTGTACAGTGATCCCAGAGATCAATGCTCACTGAACACACATAAGCTGAATAACAAGAGTCTTACATCCATACATACCGTTTTACACAAGTAGGACCATTATGGTCAAGTCTTACATAGATAAAGCCACAAGGGCAGAACACCAAATAAACTTAAGCAGCGGAAATCTTCGTCGATAAGTAGAACCCATGCATCTGCCTTAACCCTACAGGCATTCTGACTGGGAAGCGTTCTAGCTCGCATGTTCGTCACCAAGGTACTCTTCATTATATCCTGTTCTTTCATGCCTGGCCAATAAAATAACCTGTGGCAAGCCAATGAGTACTTTGAATGTACTCGCAAGCAACCCATGTTTTGGTTCAAGATACAACAATGCATGATATATGTAAATTTTTGCAGAAAGCTAGTTTTGAGTGGAATGACATGTTCAACAACTAGTAAGACATGCATCAGGAGAATTTAAGTAACCATGAGGACAGGTTACAGATATCAACATAATTAGAGTGGGCATCAACCCACTCAATCATGTCAAGTCCTTTGACTTGACCCAAGTAGATCTTCCCAGTTATCCAAACACACACACTGGTTTGTAAACATGTGGACGTAGCCCAAGAGCGGTTACCCAACTATCCTTGACCGTGGACACGGCTATTCGAATAGTTTTACACTCTGCAGAGGTTGCACACTTTACCCACAAGATCTGGGGAACTTTTGTGTCATCCACGACCCGCGGTACCTCCAGCACCCGGGGTAAGCACCCGATCACTATCTTTCCCTAGACGACACTAACAAGGAGTCCACTTGTTGTTCCGTGTCCTCACAATGTACATCATACAAGACTCACTCGAGATCGTAACATCCGAGAGGGGACACAATGGTGTATCTGGTGCCCTGTGAAAACAGTCATGGCCGCCCTACCTGGCACGACCCCGTCCCGAGGGAGAGCACCAACTCTCCCCCATCACTAGTAATGCGGGCTCCAAGCTAGTATCGGCCTAGGTAATTAATAATGCCCTTTCCCATACAAGGGTAGAGTGGTTGTGCATGTAAGGTTGGAATAACGGTCGCAACTTAAACCAATCCATTTTGAAAACAACACACACTTGCCTCGGTACACCACTTCGTCATCAAGTGGCTACCCAACTCATCATCTCCCCCGGGCATAAGTGGCACCCGATGGGGTTTTCGAAAAAGTCTTTTGAAAATGCCTTGTCTCCAGTACCATGCATATTCCCGTCCCTTTTTGCGTAGCACTACTTTAGCATCCTATCTACCCCCACTGGCATAACCCTCATAAGAAGTTAGGGTCATGCACAATGCAAGTATCAACGAGGAAGTACGGTGGCAAACCATCAAAGTGGTTACCACCTCATCATGATTCCGTTGCAACAACAATATGGTGCTATATGACATGCATAAAAAGGGTTTCATAGACATGGTCAAAGGGCTGCTTGCCTGTTTTAACAAAGTCTTCGAGGTCTTCAAATATCTCTGGTCCAACTCCGAGCATTTCGTCTACTTCGTCAACTATCGTCGAAAACAACCATAATAAGCAACACGACAAGGCAAAAATAGAAGTGCTGTAAAAATGTGAGTTGGACTTTCCTAGGATACCTCTGGTCATATGAGGAATGACCAAGGTGATTTCATTGGAAGTGGATCAATGGATATTTCTAAACATTTCGATATGATGGAATCAAGGGGTTCATGGATTTGTAAGAAGTGTACAGAAGAACTATTTGAAAAATGATCAAAGGCATCCATTTAACAAGGAATAATTTTAGAAGCATCCAGGAGTTGGTTTCACTGGATTTGGAGTTCAAATGAATTTCCTATGAATTTGCAAAGTTGGCTAATATGAAGAAATGGCTCATTATTTTGTATGGCACATAAAGTATTAGGAAAAATGTTGAAAAACTAAGTTATGAACTTAGAAGTATCAAGGATTTTGAATCATGGCATTTGGATCAATTTTGAGCTCTCTGTGATTTTCTAAAGTTTGTCACAGAATTAAGAAAATTGGAATTTACTAAATAAGTGTGAAGGAAAGTTCTCTGGAAAAATGTGCAAGCTCCTCTAAGAGGTAGAGCATGATTTATAGAGTCACTATAAATTTGAATCATCAAATATGGAGGTAATATGAATATTTGGGATATTTAACAAGTTTCTGGAAAAAGAAAAAGACAAAGGAAGTGGGGGTTATACCTATACCACGCACCGGGCGCAACATAGAACCGCATCGCACTGGGCCGGCCCAGCTGCACGGCCACGCGGCTAAGGAGGACCATGCTGACGGCGTATCAGGGGAGTACGCTTCCCTGCCGGGAAGGCGGTTCCCGCGGATCCCGCCTCTACTTAACACGAGTGGGTCCGGCTGGACATGTCGGCAGAGGCTGATCGATGGGGTCGCCGGTCCACCGGCCGGCCTTCTTCTTCCTCGCACGGCCTCCCGTGCCGCAGGAACAGAGGGGGCGAGGCCGAGCTCGTCCCCGGCGACCAGGGGCGCTGCTGCGGGAGCCCGGCGCACCGGCAAGCTCGGGGGACTGTGCCGCGCCCGCTCCCCCCTGTCAACACGTCCAACGGAGGACGAAGGCGAGTGGGGCCACAGCCACGGCAGACGGTGCTCGGGCGAGACTCGGGCAGGGCAGGGCAAGGACGGGGAGGAGGGCCTGGTGCACTGGGGAGGATCCTTGGTGCCCTGGGTGTCCTCTCGAGCGTTCAGTGGGAGCGGGGAAGCAATGGGGGCCTGGGTTGGTCCGGGGGCACGTCGGCGGCGACCCGGCCTTGGAGGGGGCAGGAGAGCACGTAGGGGAGAGAGGGGGTGTCCGAGAGGTGCACAGGGGAGAGGAGGTTCGAACCCAGGCGAGAGAGAGGGTCGGGGTGGCTTAAAATGGGCGAGGCCATGGTGCACCATGGGTAGCGTCCATGGACGTGCTCAGGTGAGCTCGTGGAGGGATAAGGAGGGCGAGGGAGGAAGGGCCCGACAGTGTTGCGTGTCGTGGACGCCGAGGCGGCCTCGGGGGACATGATTCCGGCGCCCAAGGTTGACGGGAGGCCTTGGAATGGGCGTGCTACAGTGCCGGAGAGCACTGTAGCATGCTCCAGAGCGCGAGCTCTGCACGCCATGGCATTGTTTATGTGCCAGGGGCGTGTCCACTAGTGTCTGGGGCATTGTGGGGTGAGTAAACAAAGGGGAGGTGGCCTTGGATGCCCTGGTGAACCACTAGGAGAGGAGAGAGGTTGTGGGAGAGAGAGAAAAGGGTTGTCCAGAGAGGTATATGGGGGTTTTTACCCCTCAATCATTGAGCTTTGGAAGAGGGGGAGCTACTGGAGGTTGCTGGTGATCAGGTTCAGCTGTGGTAAAAATGTGGAGTCAAGGAGATTAGTGTAGGGGGGTGAAACCAGTGACTTTTTGCAATGACCAGAAGGTGTTTGATGCAAATTTGGGTAAGCAAATGAACTCCATTTGGCATGAGACTCCACAGGGTGAAATGGCACATGTAATTAGGGCCTTCCACCAATTTGAAGCTTATTTGGGCAAAGTTGCCAATGCAACTTTTGTAAACCCTAGAAATTAGCAGAAATGAACTTGTGTAGATCTAGTTGAGCAAATCACTTCCCCTTGATGAACCACTTGGTGTAGTGGCCTCATTTGGTCATGTGAACATGCTCACAAAAGTTAGGGTCAAGGAGAGAAAGTTGGTAGTACAAAGTGGTTCAAATTTGATTCTGGTCAGAGAGGGTTTTGGGGCATTTTGGTGAACCAAAATGACTTCAATTGACATGAGGCTTTGCAAGGTGATCACAATATGCATTTGTGACTTGCTGGATTTTCCTTGGATTTTTCTGAAAATATTTCCTGTAGAAATATTTCAAATCCTTGAAATGGGCAGAAATGGTTTTGGGAGGTTTTGTCCAATACTTTGAACATGACCATGCGTTGAAACTCTTATATATGGAAAATATATGTCCACTGAGTTTCCCTGATTTTTGTCAAATATTTTTGAAACAATAAAATAATTTTTCCCTATTAAAGACCATTCCTGGCCTTAGGAAAAAGCTTGTAAATAAAATAGGAAAATAACTTTTAAAATTATATTTTTGTGGTTTCTGGGTATCCTATATCTAATAGGAGTCAAATATATTTTTGGAAAGATTTTTACTACCCTTAATTAAGTACTTGCAGTGCAAACCTCAATTCAGGGGTTTTTGGAAAACTAATTTTTGAAAATACTTTTTGGCCAAATTATTTTTGTAAGAAAATACTATATTGCTCTATACACATGGCATGATCATTGGTTCAAGAGTTTGGAGCAAGGAGATGAAGTATAGGAGTTGGAGGATTTTATTTGATTTTTAGAGCACTTGCAAACAACAGTCAAACATTCAATCAAAGCAAAGACAAAACACTCAAAAGTTTTTGTAAAACCACATTTTATCATGAATTATTAGCTTAAGTGTTATCGCATGAAAATTAGGGTGTGACAATGGAATTGCATCTTGGATGATGAAGAGTGCGGACTCGTTGAATTGATTATCCGCGACTTCTCTAGGGGTGAAGTTGCTTGGGTCATGCGGGTAGAAACCTTGCTCAATAATTCTCCAAAGATTAATATTACTTTGGTTTAAATGACGTTTAAAGCGATAGACCCAAGAGGCAAATCCTCATTTTTCACAAACTTAGGAGGAGGCCCAACATGATTCAAATGAGTGGAGGGAACCGGTCCTCCATAAGTAAGTGGAGGTTCAACATGGGAAAAGATTCCATTTCCACTTCTACCACCAGATAAAGGAACTTTGTCACTAGTAGCTCCCCGCTTATCGGAGTTAGCATCCGTCACCTTGTTAGTGGGATCACCCACTTTCATTGGTGCGGTGGATAATTTAAAGCCTTCTAAGAACTTGTTGAACATGCCTTCAACCTCGGTGGTCATGGAGGTTTTCAATGTGTCCAAAGCCGCATTGAACTCCTCACGAGTGACCGAGGATCCCCCATCGGCCCTAGACGAGGACAGAATCACACCGGGGTGCTCCTCCCACCGTCTATGGTGTCAACCATAATCTTCGGACGGTGAAGTCCTTAATAAAGAGACGAGGCTCTGATA
>NC_041386.1:187430249-187486396 GCF_002162155.2 Triticum dicoccoides | reverse complement strand
GGTGAATAGGAAACTAACAATTTTAACTTTTCTTTACCAAATTAAACTTTGCATCAAAGTAGGTTGTCTAGATATGCAACTAAGTGAGCAACCTATATGATGCAACAATCACAAGCACAAGAGAAAGCAAGGGATACAACACAATATAGCTTGCACAAGTAAAGGTGAGAGATAACCAAGAGTGGAGACGGTGGAGATGAGGGTGTGTTACCAAAGTTCCTTCCCTTTAAGAGGAAGTACGTCTCTGTTGGAGCAATGTGGAGGCACAATGCTCCCCAAGAAGCCACTAGGGCCACCATATTCTCCTCACGCCCTCACACAATGCGAGATGCCGTGGTTCCACTATTGGTGCCCTTGGAGGCGGCGACCGAACCTTTACAAACAAGGTTGGGGCAATCTCCACAACTTATTGGAGGCTCCCACCGATACCACGAAGCTTCACCACAATGGAATATGGCTCCGCGGTGACCTCAACCGTCTAGGGTGCTCAAACACCCAAGAGTAATAAGATCCGCAAGGGATTAGAGGGGGGAATCAAATTTCTCTTGGCGGAAGTGTAGATCGGGACCTTCTCAACCAATCCCTAGAAAATCAACAAGTTTGATTGGCTAGGGAGAGAGATTGGGCAAAAATGGAGCTTTGAGCAACAATGGAGCTTGAGGAGAGAAGAGGTAGTCAACTTGGGGAAGAAGACCCCCCTTTTATAGTGGGAGGAAGGATCCAACTGTTACCCACTTCTTCAGCCCGCGATATGCGGTACTACCGAACATACCCACGGTACTACCGCAATGACATGTGGTACTACCGTTGGGCAGTGCGGTACTACCGCTTGGTAGTGCGGTACTACCGCTTGTGCGGCAGGGGCTAGACGATGCCCTGTTGCATTAAGCAACAAGTGGTAGAACCACCGGAGCGGTACTACCACGCGCCCTTGTGGCACTACCACAAGGCAGGGTTCCATATGGGCTGGGAAGGCACGGACTAACAAAATTACATCCGTGGCTACTTCCGCTGAGTTTTAGTCTATGCAAAAATCCGGCATGGTACTATAGCTCACAGGGAGCGGTACTACTGCATAGGGTGCGAAAGTAAAAAATTAATTCCGCCCCTACTTCCGCGCATGTCACTGTTCTGGGCTAGAGGTAACGGTACTACCGCGTGCTAGGAGCGGTACTACCGCACCACACGATACTACCGCGACCACGGGCGGTACTATCGTGGGCCACTGTGGTACTACTGTTCCCTTGAGCAGTACTACCGCACGCCACAGAACAATAGCACTTGGAAGCCTTCATCTTTGCAACGACAAGGGAAACGATCAGTGCTCCAATGAAGCGAAGGAAAGGTGGTGCAAAGGAACAGATGTGTACATGTTGATTCCACCCTAAGCTTTCTGAAGCGGACCCCCTCTTAATAGTATGGCTTTCCTACAACTCAAATCCACCGAAAAGAAACATAGAGAAACGCCGTCTTCGATAGGCTCCAAGGGGCACCAAATCATCTTGTGCCTAGACATGAGATATCTGAAATTCTCAATGCACACGATCAGTCCACAAATGCATTGTCATCAATCACCAAAACCACTTAGGGAGAAATATGCCCTTACAAATGCTAAATCCAATGTTGTCGCTTCTAGTAGTTCTATTGCTTACACTATGATTCTCTTAGCCAAGTTACACTTGAGCAAGAAAATAATCTATTTAAAGGAAATATAGAAAAAGGTGTCTACAAGAGCCTCGCCAGAAGTAAGCAATTTGAGGAAATTGTGCGCAAGCAAGGAAGGCACTGGAAGAACCAAGGTATTGGTTTTGAACGAAAGTTCAACCCAATGGAGTTGAATGGGAAGAAGATCAATAACCCAAGACAAAGTTTATTTTTCAACAAGAGAAGTATGACCCCACTTCTTTTGAGGGAACACAAACTCAAGATGATCTTCCACCACAAGACCACAAGCTAAAAAGCAAGGAAAAGCTTCAAGAAGCAATTGACTCATTTGAAGAACCACCTCAAGCTTCGGTCAAGTGGGTTCCCAAGGCCTCATAAAGTTCTAAATCATCAAGTGCTACTAAAACTCTAAGGATTCCCATCAAATTGATGTGGGTCCCAAAGAATAAGAACTAGAGAGTTCTTGAGGGTGACTCCACCAACAATCTCCACTCATATTCATTTATGGCAAGAACTTGTGCAACCAACTTCAACATCTTGCACTAGTTCATGGAGTCATAAACCCTCTTGTTGGTAAGAGAAGGGGCAAGGTATTCAATGCATTCATGGACATCATCATATGTGCATTTCACTCTATGTCTATGGATATCCTTGTTTGTTCCTTGTGGGACCAACCCATGTAGGTATTGAAAGTGCAAAACTCCAAGGATTGCTCCCAACTCTTGATGGTCTACATCAACATTGAGCATCCACACCTACACTATCGACATGAAGTCATCATCGACAAAACCCAAGGTTAGTTCATCCCTCTTTGGGGGGGATATCACATCTAGGGGGAGCTTTGCTCTAAGACTTGAGCTAAAGCAACTCTAATGGTGTGAACACATCAATGATTTATGTAAAAGTGGCAACCCCACTTGTTCTTAAATGATGAGTATGATCTATGATCAAATGTTCTCATTTGGCTCCTAAGTCAATATACTCATATATAGATGACTATGTCATCGCCCACTGTTTGATAGTTGCTAAGTGTTGATTGTGCATGTTTGACACATATTTCATTTGCTATCTTTTTGTGTGAGCATGTTGCTATGCATATTTCTCATTGGAGGACATCCATTTGTAGTTTGATTGATTTGGTTTTATTTGGACAAATGGATGTATAAGAATGCCTAAGAACTTCCCCTAGTTATCTATCTCAACTTGTCTCAATTCATTCTTGCTATATCACAAAAACTTGAACAAGTTCCTTTCGGACCCTCCAGGTGAGGAGCACTCAGAGCCAGCGATCCGACTAGGGCTGACCTCCAAAAACCTCTAAGTGGCTTTCGGATAGACCAACCCACAACCATTCGGTCTCACCGAAATCACTTGGACTGATATGATTTTCTATCTCGGAGAAATCGATTTGAATTTATTGGCACCAATGAGTTGACGTGCTCATAGTAGTTACTCATCTGGATGCCACCGATCCATTTCACTCGGTCTCACCAACAACTCACAGGTATATATATCGTGCGGACCGTACGTTGAAATTTCTCAACAGTTACATCGCCCCCGCACCCCATCACTGCTGTCGCCCATGGTCTCGGGATCGTCTACACGTCTCTAGCGCGTCTTCGCCGCCGGATTCCGTTGCCATCAACGACATTCCTCATCGTCGTTGCCTCCGTAGAGGATCTCCACCGAGTTAGGGTGAGATTGAATCCCCTAGTGACGGTGTCCCAGACTAGGGGGTACTAACCTAGTCGTCCCATGCTCCTCTGATTGGGATGATGGGCCTTCATTCATTCTCAAGAGGGACTCCGGAGGCAGTACGTGGGAGGCGTGATCAAGACTACCTTCACCGAAGACTTGTCGTATACTCCAAGATTTCTCCTGCCGTCTTGTGCCTAGATGCCGACCTTGTAACCCTAGATACCCTACCTAGCGTGTATATAAGTCATAGGGTTTAGCCCATAGAGGGGACATCAATGCGATATCATTCACCTAGCCCTGGAGTTAGAGCACATCTTATGATCTCAAGGTAGATCAACTCTATACTCGATACATCTCCATTAATATAAACAAGAGCAGGACATAGGGTTTTACCTCCATCAAGAGGGATCGAACCTGGGTAAAACATTGTCTCTCTGTTGGTGTTACCATTTGTCCGAGGTTCGTGTTACCATTTGTCCGAGATCCATAGCTCGGGACCCCCTACCCCGAGGTTTCTCGGTTTTGACACCGACACTAGTGCTTTCATTGAGAATTCCGATGTGGTATCAACAGAAGGATCAATGGCTCACTCGCAGATCAACAACAACAATGGCCATAGGAGCGTTTATGCCCCCGGCCAACTTTTTGTGTTCGGCAGCATGATCTTCTACGCCGACACGATGGGCCACCTGGGCTCCATCGAAAACTACGCCCCAGGTCAGATCGTGACCTTCGGCAGCATTGAGTACACCACGGATTACCATGGAGAACTCGTCCTGTCAGGCTAGACACCCAGCCGGATCGAGGACCTGCTTGGCTCCGGAGGCTCAACTGCTGAACCGATCTCTGTCAAGGACGTTGGGCCAAGACCCGTGGCGTCACCAGGGACCCCCGACGCAAAAATTCTGGAAGGTCCCCTTTCGATCTCCGGGTCGAATGTAGATCCGATTCCCGCCCGTGAAGTTGCGCCAGGCTTAGAGCTGACCCCGCGCATGATCTAGAATCGGCATTGGATCCCCTTCACGCCGAAAACACGTCCAATTATATGCCAGGCACACTTCGAGTCAGCCCCACTTACAACCATGCAATAAATTCTGAAGAGCTATCCCACCTTAATGAGATGCTTGAGCATATCCAGAGCATGTCTATCTCGGACGGCAAGAATTCGGTTTACGATTAGATCAGACTTAAAGCCGACGATCGGGAAATTACATCCCACCCACCACCCACCTAGTTGCCATAGTCGATGACTTAACCAACATGCTGGACTAAGGCGAGGCCACAGACATGGATGAAGATGCCGATGGACCCACAGAAAACACCTCGCCTCTAGTAAAACACTGGCAGGTGGACTGCGACATCCACTTATGATGTCTACATGGTTGGAACTCCCAGAACCCCTCCAAAGGCAGTGGTGCAGACGTATAAGGGGCACCAATGGGGAACCTAATGGTAACAACGCTATCGCCGATAACGGCGACGCAGTAGCTGGTGACGCCAACAACCTTGAGGAGGACTTTCAAGCCTCCCCAGTGTGGAATGGTACACCTGAAGGACATCTCAAGGACTTAGATCCCGACGACCTCTTTGAAGGGGCTGATGACAATTATATGCCGGAGTCCAAGGAATATGAGAGCCTCGGTACCAAGGACTACATCATCCCCGAAGACCCTTTCGAACAAGAGCGCTTCTGGCGGCACCTCATTGCCATGGCCCGTAGCATGAAACACAAGCAGTAGCTGCTGCAGGCTAACACTGACGCGCTAAATGATAAGTGGATCAAAGTGCTCTTAGTCGAGCAAGATCTAGAAGACTAGCACCATAGTGCGCTGAAATCATACCCATGTAGGTGTCTCCTGTCGGAGTTCGATGAAGAACTAGCCACTTATGTGCCTGACCGACCCCCTAGAGGTCGGGACAGGCCAATGCAGGAAAACCTCAGCACTCAGCCACCTCCATGCCGTTATGGCAAGGAACCTGTGGACTATCTAGACCCTCTCAATGTTCAACGTCACATTGAGGCAAACAGGGCACCTCCTTGGTCCGTCTACAGATCAAGAGGACGCGCGCCCGCTGGGACGGACGGCTACGATGCCTGGATGGACGGGAACGGTCGCGCCCGAGATCAAGCCTACACATGACTCTCCCCTGACCTTCGACGGGATACCACCCGATTCCGAGGTCCAGCCCACCCCATCTATTTCACAGAGAGGGTCATGGAACACTAGTTTCCAGAAGGGTTTAAGCCCATCAACATAGAGTCATATGATGGCACTACATATGGGAAGCGGGGACGACCTCCACACCATCAAATACTTGCCGCTCAGGGTAAAAGGATCGGCTAAGCATTGGCTTAACAGCTTGCCTCCTCATTCTATTGTTAGCCGGGAAGCGTTTGAAGATGCTTTTCGGGCAAACTTCCATGGCACTTACATCCGACCTCCGTATGCTGATGACCTCAGCCGTGTCACCCAACAGCCAGGCGAATTAGCTCGGAAGTTCTAGAATAGGTTGCTCACCAAAAAGAACTAGATCACTGATTGCTCTGACGTTGAAGCCATTGTGACATTCAAAAATAACATCTGAGATGAGTGACTTGCCCGCCAGATTGGCCAAGACAAGTCGAGGACCATGGCAACCCTCACATCACTCATGACCCGCTTTTGAGTGGGAGGAGAGAGTTGGCTCGCCTGAAGTACCCATAATGGCGAGGCGAGCTCCTTGGAAACATGCGACACAAACAGAAAGCCTAAACTAAGCATAATAAGAACAAGCGCAGGCACAAAAATAGCGGGAGCGACATGGAGGACGCTCTAGTCAATGCAGGGTTCACCGGACCTAGACCTAGAGAGAAAAGGAGGCCCTTTAAAGGGAAAAAAGACGAACCTAGCTAGCTCAACAGGATCCTGGACCGGCCATATCAAATTCACGACACTCAGGACAAACCAGCAACCCACACGAATAGGAACGGTTGGGTCTTTAAACAAGCTGGCAAGTTAGCGACAGAGGGTCAAAGTAAAACCGAAAGTCGCAGTGAAGACGAGGATGAACCTCGGCGACCCAATAATGGAGGCCAAAAGAAGTTTCCTAATGAAGTAACTGAGGTCAATATGATCTATGTTACTCACATCCCCAAAAGGTAGAGGAAGCATGTACTTTTGGACATCTACGCGTTAGAGCCAGTCACCCTGAAGTTTAAGCTGTGGTCGGCCTACCCGATCACATTTGACAAGCATGACTATCTGACCAGCATCAGGCATGGTGGGTCAGCGACGCTCATCCTAGACCCAATTGTCGATGGTTATCATCTAACATGAGTCCTTATGGATGGGGGAAGTAGCCTTAACTTAATCTATGAGGACCAAGTTAGGAAGATGGGCATCGACTCATCTCGGATCAAGCCGAGCACCACCACCACCTTCAAAGGTGTCATTCCAGGCATGGAAGCCCGCAGTACCAGAATAGTCATGCTGGAGGTAGTCTTCGGCTCACCTGAGAATTTCAGAAGCGTGGAGTTAATCTTTGACATCATCCCTTCCGAAGTGGATTCCACACGCTCTTAGGGCGCACATCCTTCACACGATTTAATGTAGTCCCGCATTACGCTTATCTCAAGCTTAAAATGCCAAGACCTAACAATGTTTCCACGGTCAATGGTAGCACTGAATGCTCACTCAGGACGGAGGAGCAGACTGCGACTTTCGCAGCCGAGGTACAAGCGTCCGAGGAGGCAACCGACAGTGTTAAACACACCATCAGCTCTTCGAAGCGCACATGGGCTACACAAGTCGACCTCGGCCACGTACCCCCGCACCCTAAATAGGGATACGAGCTCCTTGCGCGCCCTCCTTGGATGGGGCATTACATCCCCAGGGTGCATAACTTTGCACTCAAAATTCCCTGGGTCGTCAAAGAGCCAAAATTTATGGAAACTTCAGAATGGCTCGATCGAGGAGCACGTGGCTTTGAGCCCCCACATCAGCAAGTTTCTGTCAAAGAACTGGTCAACATGACTACATCAATGTGGCCTAAACCACACAACGGAGTCCTGCAAGACCTCCTTTAAAGGGCTTGGCCAATAAACGCTTGAAGTGTATAAAGGGCCAGGACTTCATCAGTTCCCTTCAGTCCCCACCATTAATGGAAACAAGCTAGTCAACAGCTCGGAAGCACAGTCGTGCGGCAGGAAGCGGCCCAGGCTTCTAAAACCCGATGACAATATCTGGACCATTTTTCTTCCTTCTTTATTTACTCTTTTAATGTCGTATTCTTTTAGTTCCTCTCATTACAGCTCGACATGTAAAAGCTTGAAGTTATGAAATAAAGAAATCATGCCCTTAAGGTCCTTATCATATTTCTATACAAGCACTACCTTTGCACCACAAGAATGTTGTTAAGATACAAGTGTTAAGGCGCCATGTTCCCCTTTCTTGAAATACAAGTCCGAGGTACTCGGCGTCTCGGATATTGCTTTATATGCATCAGTTTCAAACCTAGATTTTGGTCAATAGTTGGGTTACTCGGCTCCTATGTGTGCATCTTACGTTCCCAATGAATTCGGCTAAGGGTGTAATGGGAGAACCACTGTGATAGTGCCGCCAGGTTAATTGGCAGAGTGCCTTAGTGGAGAAAGCCAAAAACTAACTATCTAGATGAGCACAAACTGGTCGGCCATCTACAACCCGCGTTAAGCGATGTGACGATAGAGATCACGCGCGTCAAATGAAGGGCTTCCTTTTTAGAAGAAGTGCATCATGGCTTAGACCTCGACTTGCTAAGACGACCACTTCCCATATCGGGGGCTCATCATCAGTGCCACAGTGAAACTCCTATGACTAAGTGAAAGTTATCAAGTTCTTATAGTCTGATTGCCTAGTTCCTATGAGCATAGACCACCTCCGAGTACCGAGATGTCGGCCAAGGGTCAAAGATGCCTCAAGAAACACCCTTTGTATATTCTACACTGGGGCAGAAGCCGACGACTGGCCACTTTCAGTTTAAAATGGTCGCACAGGAGGAAAATTAATTAAAAAACACAAATATACGAAGGAATTTAAAGCCATACTCATTCAAGGAAATGATAAGTTTTGTACATTTCAAAACTTCGGCATCCCGAAGTTCTACCTGAAAATACAAAGTGTCCTTCGGATACATGGCCTCGGCAATCCGGGCTCCCTCCTCCACCTCGGCGAAGAAGTGCTCTGCGGTGCGCGGCTTAACTGCGAGGGGCCATGTGGCAACTATCACCGCATCAACCTTTAGGAAATGTGTCTTCACGCATGCATACGCCCTTTGTGCTCCTTCAAAGCACGCAGACCTCCTCCATCTATCAACGCATGGGACAACATCTCGCAGACGAGCCAAAATGCTAAAGAAGCTGGTCGGCAGGGCGTTGGCGAGCCACAACACGACATAGAGGTCTTGAAGTGCCGGTCTCACCATTCTGAATAACTCCACCAACTGCTTCACTCGGTGATTCAGCAGCTGTGATGACGGAGACCCCGGGAACTACCTCCAGAATTCCTTCTCCACCTCATGACCCTCCAACTGGTCAAAGTGCTAGACGACATACGCAACGCTATTCGGAAGATCGGTGAAGATCTTTGCGGAACTCCACAGCTGGGTGAGCTCGATGTACCCTTTGCTGCCAAACACACACTGCAATAAGTAAAGCTTACCCAAAGCGATTTCCTCTACTTGTTGGAGCACCTCGCGGTCAGCACGGGCCGCGGTCTGGAGCTCAGAGTGTGTGAGCTGGAGCTTCTTAAGCTCCTCCTTCACTTGCTTCTCCTCCGCCTAAAGTTTGTCACATGCCTCGAACATGCCCTTCAGGGTCTCCTCGACCTCCTGGACTCGCGCCCGATCCTTATCCCCAGCCACCTTCTCGGCAGCTCAGGCCTTCTCCGCCTCAACAGCCACAACCTTGTGCTGCTCTACCTCCTGCTGAGCGTTTTTGAGCTCGGCCTTGAGCGTCTCAAGCTCGGACAATGCTACTGTCATTCAAACAGCTCGGCATCAGTTCTCGACCCGGAGTCACAACCATCACAAATTTTGCATAACACTTATAGAACGCAAGTCTAGGTCGTTTACCTTGAGACTGCTCGAACATCTGGTTCATGAGGTTGAGGTACTCCTGGGACCTCTCGAGCTTATGGGTTATGTAACATCCCAAATTTTCAATTTGGAATGTTATACATTAGGTCATCACGCATATCATATTTTATTTTGTTTTTGGTTTTGATCCTAGAAAATCCTAAGCAACTCAAGGACCCACGGAGAGAGTTGGGGATTTCATTATTTACATATTTGAGTTTTCTCAAATTATGTAAACAGGATCATTTGATTTTATTTATTTTATCATCAATTATTTCTATTACAAAAATATGAGAGAGGGAATAAAATGAATTTCCCAAAATATCGAAATATTGAGGATTTAATAAAAAAATCAAATAAGATTTATTTCGGAGTTTTCGGTATTTTTATTTGAATTTAGGAAAAATGCGCGTTTTTCAAAATTGTAGTTTGGGCCCAGAAAAATGTTCACTTTATCGGGCTTGATTTTAGAAACCCGGGAAAATTTATTTCGTGATTTTTGGAGTCCGTTTAGTATTTCTTTTTATTTTTCTTCCGAGCAGAATTAAAAAAAAACGCGGAACCGACTTTGGGCCGTACTTGGCCAGAACACCGCCTGGCTGGGGCCTTTATAATGCACGCCCGAGGCCCGAGCCGAGCCAGCCCGTCACCGCCGCCCTAACCCTAGCCGCCGCCGCCGCCGGAGCAGCGCGCCACCCGAGGTTCACCGCCGCCTTGTTTTTCGTGCCGTTTTTTTAAAAAAGAAAAAAAATTCTGTTCGTCGTTTTTCTTTCTCGTCGGATTTTTCGCGGTTATTTTCCTGATTGCGATTTTTGATCTGATTTTCGTTTTAGTATAACTTTTCGCTCGTTTATCGGAATCAGGCGATTCAAGCGCCTGGAGTTTCGTCTCGAAACCCTCTTTCCGAATAATCAACTTAAACATGTTTTTGCTACTGTAAAATTTGACTTAGATCCAGATTACTAGAATGAAGTTGTTTTCTTTCGCCGTTTGATTTCTTTTGCTTCATTCGATTTGATTCTTTTTGCCAACCAGGGTTCTTAAGTTGAACTTTCTGGTTAGATCTTCTATTTGAGTTTTACCTGTGTATTAGATGAGTACTTATTGTATGCTTGTTTGTTTGTCTGCGATAGAATACCCGGAGTGCGCCGCCTGTTACGTTGAATCTCTATGTTTCGCGGATCATCAGCAAGGCAAGTAACACTTTGATCATACCTTTTCTACAACCCAGTTTTATTGCATTAGATCAATTCTCACACATTGCATGATTAGGATCTAAATAAATTGTGGGATGGGAAGTAGATGAGGTAGTACCTATTACCTGTTTATTATCAAACCTTTGGGAGTTACTTCCACGTTTGCTTATTATGCCATGCTATGCTAGTAGACGTGGATTGGGTGAGTGAAATCCATGACAGATGTGAGATTGATAATTAATGGTTTATCTAAGGTGGCAACTTAAACACACATCTGGGTGGATTTAGGCACCTGGGGTTTCCAGGACTTGCCTATTTTTCTTTTGGACCGCCACCCAGGCTCAAAGGGATCATGAGATTATTCATACTAGAAACTTCCGTGTGCAGCCACAAGCCATTATGGGCTCTGGCATATTTGACTAAGTTGTGCGAACTCTTACAGTGGTAGACTAGCAGATGCAGGGGATGTAGGTGGTACGGTCTACCCGATCGTAAGGTGCTAGCGCTTCTGAAAGACTGTGTCTCGGTCATCCGTTTCTCAAACACCATGTAGTGCGAGAAATCCAACGGAGGCGATCGAGTCTTGTGGGGAAAAGTGCCCAAACCTCTGCAGAGTGTAATAAACTAATCATGGTTAGCCGTGTCCCCGGTTATGGACAATCTTGAGTATCTAGTACTTGGATTTTCATGTGAATCTCAACATGTTACTCTAAAGTTAATTTTGTTGGGTTTAATGATGTTACTTTAATTGGGATTGAGAATGCTGTCAACCATTCTCAATGTTTAACAACCACCATGATAGTAATTAAATTTATTCCTTTGAAGTAGGGAAAAATTGGCTTTACGCAAAAACTGTAACCATATAGCTTTCCACCAGCCAAATATGCATATAGTATAGTTGTTTCATTCCATTACTCTCTATGTGTTACCTTGCCAGCATATTCCATGTGCTGACCCGTTTTCGGGCTGCAACGTTAATGTTGTAGACTTTTCAGACGACGATTAAGGAGTTTTTAGGTCGTGGTTCTATACTCAGTGATGTCGTTGGAGTTGATGGACTCACTTATCTTCCAAGCCTTCCGTTGTTATCGTTATTAGATGGCCTTAAGCCATATTTATTGTAATAAGTTCTCTTTTGAGACAGTCGATGTAATAAGTGTGTGATTGCTACTCTGCTATAAATCCTTTGAGTACTGTGTGGTGTCAGCATTACTGATCCAGGGATGACATCGGAGCACAGAGATCAGACTGTTTGAGGTCTGGTCGCTACAGGTTACCTCCGCAATCTCCTTGGAGACGAAGTTCAGAGTCGAGGTCGAAACCTGCCAACAAAACTTCTTTACATAAGCCCGCAAATCAATCTATTGAAACTCCAGGGCGACCACCATATTTCATTAGGCAACATCCTGGGGGTTGCACGTAAAGCTCCTACTTATACACGACCCCAACGCCAGTTTTTGGAAAACAACTTTCGGCTCGGGGGTGATACGTCTCCAACGTATCTATAATTTTTTATTGTTCCATGCTACTATGTTATCAATCTTGGATGTTTTATATAGATTTACAAGCAACTTTATATCATTATTTGGACTAACCTATTAACTTAGTGCCCAATGCTAGTTGTTAATTTTTGCTTGTTTTTTATTTTGTAGAATATCAATACTGTTGGATTCAGGGCTCCACAAACCCAAGATAGATTCGAACTATGGGGTGTGTGCGAAGAACTCAACCTCCGCAGTCAGCCTACCCACCGATCCCACAGCCTAGCTCGATGAACTAGAAGGAAACATAACAAGGCAGTTTTCCCAGGTTCAAGCCACCTTGCGGTGTTAAACCCTACTCCTGCTTTGTGGTGGATTAGCCTCGAGGCGGGCTGAGGATGAACTAGTACAAAGGAGGAACAACCTCAAGAGGTGTGTTCTTGTGCTTGTGTGAGCTGGTGAGGGTGAGGATAGCTTGAATGATCCGTCGTCCTCTAAGGTGGTGGCTAGGCTATACTTATAGTGGCCTTGGTCCTCTTCCCCCAAAATGAAGGCAGGAAGGGATCCCACAACGACCAAATTCGAAGGGAGACAACTAGTACATCTTATCCCGATGAAAGGTGGTTTTCGCGTGCGAAGCTTCTAGTCGTGACGGCGCGGTGGGCTCGGTGATGACCTCCATCCTGCCGTTCCGGCGGTCTTGGTCTTGTTGCATGGAAATAGAAACCTTTGGCTGATTCCTCGGGACTCCGTGCCTGCGCTTGCCTCTTTAGCACCAAAGAGGAAATCTACTGTGCTAAGCCCGCTGGCGCCCGCCTGGCCTTGGTCATCATGGCTTGCGTCACTCGAGCCTCACGAGGTGAGGGCTCGCATAGAAATCTCCGCTCCTCAGGAGCCAGCCTAAGGAGGCCGCTCCTTCTAGAGGTCTTGGCGTTGTCCGCCTCACGAGGCATGGCCCCTCGCGAGGGTCTTGTGTTGTTGGTGCTGAAGATGGGCCGTACCAGGCCGTTGGTGGAGTCATGCCACGGGCCGCTGATGACCCACAAGTATAGGGGATCAATTGTAGCTCTTTTTTATAAGTAAGAGTGTCGAACCCAACGAGGAGCAGAGGAAATGACAAGTAGTTTTCAGTAAGGTAGTATCTGCATGTGCTGAAATTGTAAGTAACTGAGTAGTTTGATAGCAAGATAATTTGTAATGGGCAAGTAACGATAGTAGTAACAAAAGTGCAGCAAGGTAGCCCAATCCTTTTGAGGCAAAGGACGGGCCAAAATACTCTCTTATGATAAGCAAAGCGTTCTTTAGGGTACACAGGAATTTCATCGAGTCACTTTCACCATGTTGGTTCAATTTGTGTTCGCTACTTTGATAATTTAATATGTGGGTGGACCGGTGCTTAGGTGTTGTTCTTACTTGAATAAACCTCCTACTTATGATTAACCCTCCCACAAGCATCCACAACTACGAGAAAAGTATTAAGAATAAATTCTAACCATACCATTAAACTTTTGGATCCAATTGGCCCCTTACGGAATAGCGCATAAACTGGGGTTTAAGCTTCTGTCACTCTCGCAACCCATCATCTAATCGCTAATCCACAATGCATTCCCTTAGACCCAAATATGGTGAAGTGTCATGTAGTCGACGTTCACATGACACCACTAAGGGAATCACAACATACATACTATCAAAATATCAAACACATATCAAGTTCACTTGATTACTTGCAACACGATTTCTCCCGTGACCTAGAACAAAAGTAACTACTCACAAATGATAATCATGCTCAAGATCATAGGGGTATTAAATAGCATACTGGATCTGAACATATAATCTTCCACCAAATAAACCATATAGCAATCAACTACAAGATGTAATCAGCACTACTAGTCACACACAAGCACCAATCTATAGTTCCGGTAACAAGATTGAACACAAGAGATGAACTAGGGTTTGAGATGAGATGGCGTTGTTGAAGATGTTGATGTAGATTGCCCTCCCCAAGATGGGAGAGTTGTTGGTGATGATGATGACGATGATTTCCCCCTCCGGGAGGGTAACTCCCTCGACAGAATCGCTCTGCCGGAGGGCAAAAGTGCTCCTTCCCAAGTTCTGCCTTGAGATGGCGACGCTTCATCCCGAAAGTCCTATCCTTATTTTTTCTAGGTCAAAATGACTTATATATCAGAAGATGGGCACCGGAGGTGGGCCTGGGTGAGCACAACCCACCAGGGCGCGCCTGGGCTCCAGGTGGGTTGTGCCCACCTGGTGGGCCCCCTCTGGTAGTTATTTGCTCCAATATTCATCATATATTTGATAAAAAATCTCCGTGACATTTTAACTTATTTGGAGTTGTGCAGAATAGGTGGCCTGACGTAGCTTTTCCAGGTCCAGATTGCCAGCTGCCGGAATTCTCCCTCTTTGTGTGTACCTTGTAAATTATGAGAAAAAAGGCATTAGAATTACTCCAAAAAGCTTTATTATGCATAAAAACATCATAAATAATAATAAGAAAACATGATGCAGAATGGACTTATCAACTCCCCAAGCTTAGACCTCGCTTGTCCTCAAGCGAAAACCAAAATCGAAAAACATGTCCACATGCTTAGAGAGAGGTGTCGATAAAAAAAATACAGACATAGAAGCATCATGTTCATTATTATAACAGAAACAAGCTTAAACATAAAACTTCTATCAAAGCACTTTTATCATAGACTTCTCATGAATAAGTGATAATTCATCACACTATTGAAGTATAAAGAAAAAACTCTATTAGAAACCAACAAACTATGTTCTCAGTCAACTCTGCAACGACAATTCATCATCTTTTCAGGAAGGGTCACGTATCAGAGCCTTTAGGCAAGTCCACATACTCAACCATCATATAGTCTTCTATGATTGCTAACACTCATCACGTACACATGAGCAAAACTTTTCAACCGAACACATAGGAAGATAGGGGCTTATAGTTTCGCCTCCCAACGTATTCACCTCAAGGGTGATGTCAACAATAATAACTCATGCTATCTATATTCAACTGTACATATGTTCCTAGATCTTTCCTCGCCACATGATGCTTGCCAAAGGAGAAAAATAAAAAGGAATAGAAGGAAAACTTTGACTCTTTGCATGAAAGTAAATACACACAAGTAAAAGATAGGCCATTCGCAGAGGGAAGAAAAGGTTGCCATGAACTTATTTGTTTGTATGCTCAACTCCTTAGTGCAAAAGAAAGTCACATTGCATTACCCCTTGTGATAGCGACCTTTATTATGCAATCTACCGCTTTTATTCTTCACATCACAAGTTCATGCAACGCTCAATTTTCTCTTACACTAAATGATCTCACACATTTAGAAGAAATTTTTATTGCCTTTTTGCACGGATGACAACTTACTTGAGGGATCTTGCTCAATCCCTAGGTAGGTATGGTGGACACTTGAAAATAAGATTAGGGTTTATTGGTTTTTGGATGCACAAGTAGTATCTCTACTTAGTGCGGAATTTTTGGCTAGAAAAGATAGGGGCAAGAACTGTCGGTTCTATATCCGGCATATCTCGTAGTAGGGTTTCTAAGCTAGGCTTCTTGGAGCGATGGTAACATGGACACGGGATATTACCCAGGTTTGGGCCTTCTTGATGGAGGTAAAACCCTACGTCCTGCTTTTGATTGTATTCATATGGGGATAGTACATAGTACATGTATCTACCATGAGATTGTAGTAATGAATATGAGATGTTCTATTGACTAGCCTGGCCTCGGTTTATATAACACACCAGAGGCCTAGGGTTTGGAGGAGTCCTTGTCTTGGGTGCCAAGTCTTGTGGAATCGTCCTTGTATGCGGCATGGGCTGCCCGAAGTGGCCCATAAGTGAACCGCCATGGGGGTCCCCGGCCCGATCCAGCTGGTCGGGAGATGACGTGGTGAGTACCCCCTAGTCCAGGACATCGTCAGTAGCCCCCTGATCCGGTCTTCAAGTTGGGGACACTCCTCGATTCTTTCGATATGTTCTTCATCTTCGGTCGTCGGTCTTGAAAACTGGTTCAACAAATCTTCTCATCTTCGATCTTGAGGATCACCAAAGTGAATCCAAAGAGTCTACACGTCGGGTATCCGAGGAGCCCCTTTAAGTTTTCGGCCTTTAGCAATGCCTTGTTATTTTTCACGCCACACCTCGGGTTTGAAGTTGTTCCCGTGGGGCGGTGTCCTCTTGCGTCTGAGCTCCAACGCCAGACTGCATCCGAGATATCTTTTGCAGCTGAGCACCAACGCCGGACCGCTTCCGAGCTCCAACGCCGGAATGTATCCGAGCTCCAATGCCGGACTGTATCCGAAGTGTCATAGATTACCTCGGTCTTGAAAAAGTTAAAAGGGTAGAATCGAGCTTAATGCCGGAGATGCCCTCTCTAGAGCCAGCCACTTGCATCGGGCTTTATGCTGGACTGCTTCCGAGGTATAGTTTGCAGTCGAGCACCAACGCTGGACTGTATTCGGGCTCCAACGCCGGACTGTATCCGAGGTGGTGCACCACCTTGGTCATGGGCTGATTTATATGAATTTAATTCTGATTTGTGCAATGTATTCTCTACCAAGATGTATAGCCAGTGGCCCTCAAGGTGCGTGTTGGCCTAATATCCGGGATGCACCTGAAGGATAAAATCAAACCGCTGACCCCAGTAGCCCTTGAGACTTAAGTCGATTCATGAAATTGGCATGAGGATCAATTCCCAGCTCGGCATCATACTTAGGAATAGAAACATGGTGTAATATATTAGAGCAAATAGTGATCGGCGAACGGGCCCTTGAGAGAGGGTTATGAGAAGTCGCTATAATATATTAGCTTGATGCCGTATAAGTCCCAGATGGTACCTATTATTGTCCGAAGACGCGTTTGCCCATAGTTCGGTCAAGCCGAATACTGAGCACTTTGAATTTTCTGTATTGAATAGGCAATGCAGTAGCCCTCGAGACACTGGTCGGGTGGCAACACCAGATCAGGGGATCAATGTGCCCCTTTAATATTAGTAAATGATAAGCCCGAAGCCCAGTAGTCCCCGAGCCTTAATGTGGGCACGCTTGGCCGAATTAAGGATCGATATTGGGAGTAAACTCACAAATTATGCGTAATGATTCTACGTATCCAAGTACTCTACATTATTAATGCTCGGATCCACATTGTACAAAACTTTGTTGACCGACCATTGGCTTCAACCTCCTTGGCCAGTAGCCGGGGAGTGTTTGTCGCACTTTATAAAGCCTTATGAGGGCAAAGATTTATGTCAAATGAGGTAATCCGGCCATACGGTTTTATAAACAAAGGTATCCAGAGAGAATGTTATATTACTATGTAATGTAAAAAACACCTTCCAAAGAAAATAGTCCCGCTATCGGTTCCTTTTTTTGGGTTGTCATGTCGACCATGATCATGAAACCTCACCTCCGATCAATGCGGGAGAAAAATATTGAGGATTTAGTTTGGGGAAGTTCCCGAACTATGTGGTCTTTAGTGAACCTAAATTTTCACTCCTGTCATTGTCGACCAATTATATCCTTTAAGATCGCTAGCTTTTGGCTTCACCCGATCTGAGGTACTAACTCGGATGACCCAGTAGTAACAATCACAAATGTGCTCCCTTTACTGCCTAGCCGAACAATCGGGAACGTAGGGGTAAGCACAGGAGCCAGGCAACCCAGCTCGGCCAAAATCTTAAGTCAAATTGATGCATATTTATGGCTTTATAACTATAATTGCGGAAGGCAGTGCTTGTATACTGAATACAAACACTAATGATATATGTTTATTTTGACTCCGTTGCGACTGTTTACAGTTGAAAGTGGCCCATCGTCGGCTTCTACCCCTTTATAGATACTACGCAGGGTGTTTCTGCAGTAACAAGACAACCCTTAGCCGACGCCTCGGTCCCTGGAGGCCGTTGTGTTAGCAGAAACAAGGCAATTAGATATGCGGGCATTATAACTTTCACTTAGTCATAGGAGCTTTAAACTAGGGAAGCTAGCTACGAGCCCCTGGTTAGTGTTCGACACCGACCAAAGTCTAGCCATTAACACTTCGGCCAATGTTATGAAAGACCCATCGTTTAACATAGGGTAATCGGTATCGATCTATAGTTTGACACCGTCATCGGATCGCTGACTAGTTTACGCCCATTGTGACAGTCAGTTTTCGGCTTTCTCCACTGAGGTGCTTAACCATTTGAGCTGGAAGCACAATTGCAGTGGTTCTCCCTTTGCACACCTAGCTGAACAAAGCGAAATGTAGGAGGCAAGCACAGGAGCCGGGCAACCCAAATATTGACCGAAGACACAATTCGAAACCGATGCATATATAGCAATATCCGAGAGTGTTTTTGTTGAATCTCTAAAGGTGCCCGGCATTGTACTACGAGACTTATGCTGGAAACACACAAATAGTTTAAAAGTGCCATAGGCTTGAAAAACCAAAAACTTCAGTAAAAACTTTATGCCCGAACTAAATCAAGTCATTTGGTGCCAATCCGAAAATTGGTCTTATTTTTGTGCTTCTAACGTGCATTAATATGACACATCCGTTCTCAAGATTTCAAGTGGGTTAGCTTATGGCTGCAACCTCCTATCCCGAAGGCAGAGTACTGCTCGTTAGGCCAGTTTAGAGAACTAAACTCGAGCGGCATTAGAGAGAAAACAGGCTATCCGGCTATTGACCACATACTCGAGTTGAGAAAGGAGTGGTAGAAAAAGACTTTGCAACGACTAGGAAGAAAACAATTATTATAGAATGGCTCGTACAAATTTAAGAGCCCCCAGTTAACTTGGGTAAAGTAGTGTTTTTAACAAATATTGTTTTTAACAAACTAAGTTTTTTGTTTAACATAAATATAATGTTTGGTCGAACCGAACGAGAATTAAAAAAAGTGAGCATGGAAGTGACTTAGCTGGTTAATGAGCTTGGTGTCGATGCGCAGCCCGAGCTTACGGTGGGACAAGGTCCCAGCCCCCAAGCCGGTCCTGAGGTGGCGGAGCAAAGAGCTCGGCATTCCGAAGTGGTGACATAGCACAACCAATGTGGCGAGGTGGAACCCCCAGTCTGACCGAGGCGACGGAGCAGGCCAACAGTATGACGCCAGAGTCCCCGACGTGGTTTAATGAAGTGATGACGAAGCCACCGGTCCAGCCAAGGTGGTGCGGTATGTCGGTACGCCGAGGTGACAGCGCTGCCCAACCCGGATCATTTACTTGTGCACAGAAAATGGTGCAAGCCAAAGATAATAGTAATAATAATAAATTAAAAAATCATTGCATAATTAATAATTTATGCAAAGCGGGTAATATAAGAAACATGGCCCATGTGCCGAACGCTTGATGAGGTAGAGGCAACTGAACATGTCGGTATGGCAATTTGACCTACAAGGTGATCACGCGAGCCGATTTAGTCCGATTGGGACGACGACGTCGGCTTGCCGAAGTGACCGCGTGACGCAGTCGAAGTTGATTACCTACACGTGTAAAATAGTGTAGTCCAAAAAAATAATAATATAAATATATAAAAAATCCTCACATAATTAATTTACGCAAACTAATTTTTAAACAGATGTGGCCTGACATCGAAGCCAATGTCGACGTGGGGCGTTGGCGTGGCAAAGCCTGAATTCGCAGGGTGTGGCGTTCGCCGAATTGCAGACGAAAAAAATGACCGAACCATCACCCAACCATCATTAATGCGGCTAGCATTTGACAGTCCTGTGTACAGAGGGTGGAACAAACCAGAGTAATATTCCTCGGAAAAAATAAGCCCACGCAAGCAAAAAATTAGTAGGAATAATAGCACCTGATTTATTTGTTGTAGCAATCCAAAGAGACACATGCGGGCATTCATGGATTTGCATCTAGTAATAGTACTAGTGCTAGCACTAGCTTGATGTTGTGTGCGCGTACTCGGCCAGGACGCATCAAAGTGAAACCCCCCGTCTAGCTAACATGACGAAGCTGGTCATCTGGTGACGCCGAAGTCTCCGGAGTAGGTTGATGAAGAGATGGCGAAGCTCCTGGTGCAGCCGAGGTGACGGAGCAGGTCGGTAAGGTGACGTTGTAGCCGCCGTGCCAGCCGAGGTTTTGAAGCGGTTCGGCGTGGCAGACATCGGTTTGAAGAAGGTACGGCTCGGCCATGCCGATGCTGGTCATAACTTGTGACGCGGTCAATGCCGGATTGATGAAGTGACCGAGCGGCGATGTCGGCGCGCCTGACCCGTGCAATCCATGGGGCGATGGTGTTGGTGATGATTTAGCATTCGTGTTGCCAAACTCTTGTTCGGCTTGCCGAGCTGATGATCCGATAAGGTTAGGCTCGGCTCGATGAAGCGACAATCTGTCTAGCGCAGGTCGGCAGACATGTAGCAAGGGCTGGTTTGACACCCTAGAAAGAGATTCTTCCAAAACTCAATTTGTGAGCAAAATTTGTGAGCATGTGTTAGGAAACAAAACTCAATACCCTAGAAAGAGATTCTTCCAAAAAGGTTGTCCATTGTCTCCTTCATGAAAAAAGTTGAACTCAGGTCGGATTCGTATTCATGCAGAAAACAGATCCGAAAAGTGATGCACTAATCGGAAGGTTCCCGGAGTTTGAACGATCGGATCGAGCTGAAATTTTGAGAGGTGGTAGATATGAAAATTTCGCAGAAGATGAATGGTTGAATCTTTCAAATAACCTCTGAGCTAGGCTCTAGAAACCACACCCTAAACTCATCCAGATTCCCGTCCAGACTCGATAGGCCTCCGGTATATCATAGATCGCTGGAGATTCCACCATCGGAAGGCAACGAAATTTTACAGGGTCGTTGTATACTCAATTCCGCACAATTCCACCAAAGGGTTTGTCAAATTGACTCCTGAATAGATGGTGGCAGAGAAAAGAAGTAGGTTGTACATGGACGACTTTTCCATGGTCTCGGTTGAGATTTGAGCTGATGATGATGAAAGTATCCATCTAATCTTGATGATCTGACGCGGAGTGCGGTCCTCGGTCCAGCCGAGTCAGTGACAAAGATGCTGACATTGACCATAAAGATCGGCTCTGATGTGTAGATTGCGCCGGAGACGATCCGAATTCCCATCGCACCGTGGCGACTGCCAGCATGCTCTCAATGAAAGCACCAATGTCGGTTCTATATCCAGAATATCTCGTAGTACGGGTCCTAAGCTACGCGTCTTGGAGCGATGGTAACATGGACATGGGATTTTACTCAGGTTCGGGCCCTCTTGATGGCGGTAAAACCCTACGTCCTACTTTTGATTGGATTCATATGGGGATAGTACATAGTACACGTATCTACCACGAGATTGTAGTAATGAATATGAGATGTTCTATTGACTAGCCTGGCCTCGGTTTATATAACACACAAGAGGCCTAGGGTTTAGAGGAGTCCTTGTCTTGGGTGCCAAGTCTTGTGGAATTCTCCTTGTATGCAGCATGGGCTGCCCGAAGTGGCCCATAAGTGAACCGCCATGGGGGTCCCCGGCCCGATCCAGCTGGTCGGGAGATGACGTGGTGGGTATCCCCTAGTCCAGGACACCGTCAAGCACCACATGTTAAAGGATCGATGTCGGTGGAAACGACAACTATGGAATCACTAGGATCCGTTCTACGGTTGGCGGGCGCGGGTTTGTGCAAAGAGCGGGTCTAGTAGCCAGCACAAAGATCGTTTACCTAGGTTCAGGCCGCAAGGATGCGTAATACCCTAATCCTACTTTGGTGTATATTTGAGTGTTCTTGAGCTTTCGAACTAGCTGCAGTGCGTGCTGATACATCTCCAACGTATCTACAATTTTTGATTGCTCCATGCTATATTATCTACTGTTTTGGACATTATTGGGCTTTATTATCCACTTTTATATTATTTTTGGGACTAAACTATTAACCTGAGGCCCAGCCCAGAATTTCTGTTTTTGCCTATTTTAGGGTTTCGAAGAAAAGGAATATCAAACGGAATCCAAACAGAATGAAACCTTCGGGAACGTGATTTTCCCACCGAACATGATCCAGGAGACTTGGACCCTACGTCAAGAAATAAAGGAGGAGGCCACGAGGTAGGGGGGCACGCCTACCCCCCTAGGCGCGCCCTCCACCCTCGTGGGCCCCCTGTTGCTCCATCGACGTACTCCTTCCTCCTATATATACCTACATACCCCCAAACGAGCAGATACGGAGCCAAAACCCTAATTCCACCCCCATAACTTTCTGTATCCACGAGATCCCATCTTGGGGCCTGTTCTGGAGCTCCGCCGGAGGGGGCATCTATCACGGAGGGCTTCTACATCAACACCATAGCCTCTCCGATGAAGTGTGAGTAGTTTACCTTAGACCTTCGGGTCCATAGTTATTAGCTAGATGGCTTCTTTTCTCTTTTTGGATCTCAATACAATGTTCTCCCCCTCTCTTGCGGAGATCTATTCGATGTAATCTTCTTTTTGCAGTGTCTTCGTTGAGACTGATGAATTGTGGGTTTATGATCAAGATTATCTATGAACAATATTTGAATCTTCTCTGAATTCTTTTATGTATGATTGGTTATCTTTGCAAGTCTCGTCGAATTATCAGTTTGGTTTGGCCTACTAGATTGATCTTTCTTGCAATGGGAGAAGTCCTTAGCTTTGAGTTCAATCTTGCGGTGTCCTTTCCCAGTGACAGTAGGGGCAGCAAGGCATGTATTGTATTGTTGCCATCGAGGATAACAAGATGGGGTTTTCATCATATTGCATGAGTTTATCCCTCTACATCATGTCATCTTGCTTAAGGTGTTACTCTATTTTCATGAACTTAATACTCTAGATGCATGTTGGATAGCGGTCGATGAGTGGAGTAATAGTAGTAGATGTAGGCAGGAGTCGATCTACTTGTCTCGGATGTGTTGCCTATATACATGATCATACCTAGATATTCTCATAACTATGCTCAATTCTGTCAATTGCTCAACAGTAATTCGTTCACCCACCGTAAAATACTTATGCTCTTGAGAGAAGCCACTAGTGAAACCTATGGCCCCCGGGTCTATCTTCATCATATTAAACTTCCAATACTTAGTTATTTCCTTTGCTTTTATTTTACTTTGCACCTTTATCATAAAAATACCAAAAATATTATCTTATCATATCTATCAGATCTCACTCTTGTAAGTGACCGTGAAGGGATTGACAACCCCTTATCGCGTTGGTTGAGATGATTTATTTGCTTTGTGCAGGTCTGAGGAACTCGCGCATAGCCTCCTACTGGATTGATACCTTGGTTCTCAAAAACTGAGGGAAATACTTACGCTACTTTGCTGCATCATCCTTTCCTCTTCAAGGAAATCCAACGCAGTGCTCAAGAGGTAGCAAGAAGATTTCTGGCGCCGTTGCCGAGGAGTCTACGCAAAAGTCAACATACCAAGTACCCATCACAACCCTTATCTCCCGCATTACATTATTTGCCATTTGCCTCTCGTTTTTCTCTCCCCCACTTCACCCTTGCAGTTTTATTCGCCCTCTCTCTCTCTCTCTCTCTCTGTCCTCCCTCTCTTTCTCTATTTGCCTCTTTTTGCCCACTTGCTTTTTGTTTGCTTGTGTGTTGGATTGCTTGCTTGTCACGATGGCTCAAGATAACACTAAATTGTCTGACTTTACCAATACCAATAACAATGATTTTATTAGCACTCCGATTGCTCCTCTTACCGATGCTGAATCTTGTGAAATTAATGCTGCCTTGTTGAATCTTGTCATGAAAGATCCGTTTTCCGGCCTTCCTAGTGAAGATGCCGCTACCCATCTAAATAGCTTCGTTGATTTGTGTGATATGCAAAAGAAGAAAGATGCCTTTATAAGAGCGTGTTCTTCTAGTTCCTATGAAAATAAAGATGAAGATCTAAAAATTATTGATGTGTCCCCTATTAAATCTTTGTTTTGCAATATGAATCTTGATAATGATGGGACTGAATATGATCCACCTTTACCTTGAAGGCGTTCCAAAAATTCGGAGTTTTTAGACCTTGATGCTAAATTTGATAAAAGTGTGTTTGAAGAAATTAAAACCCTAGATGTTGCTAAACCCACTATTTTGGATTTCAAGGAATTTAATTATGAAAATTTATCTTTGATTGATTGTATTTCCTTGTTGCAATCCATGCTAAATTCTCCTCATGCTTATAGTCAAAATAAAGCGTTTACTAAACATATCGTTGATGCCTTGATGCAATCTTACAAAGAAAAACTTGAGTTGGAAGTTTCTATCCCTAGAAAACTTTATGATGAGTGGGAACCAACTATTAAAATTAAAATTAAAGATCACGAATGCTTTGCTTTGTGTGATTTGGGTGCTAGTGTTTCCACGATTCCAAAGACTTTGTGTGATTTGTTAGGTTTCCGTGATTTTGATGATTGCTCTTTAAACTTGCACCTTGTGGATTCCACCATCAAGAAACCTATGGGAAGAACTAATGATGTTCTTATTGTCGCAAATAGGACTTATGTGCCCGTAGATTTTGTTGTTCTTGACATAGATTGCAATCCTTCATGTCCTATTATTCTTGGTAGACCTTTCCTTGGAACGATTGGTGCAATTATTGATATGAAGGAAGGAAATATTAGATTCCAATTTCCGTTAAGGAAAGGCATGGAACACTTTCCTAGAAAGAAAATAAATTACCTTATGAATCTTTCATGAGAGCCACTTATGGATTGCCTACCAAAGATGGCAATACCTAGATCTATCCTTGCTTTTTATGCCTAGCTAGGGGCGTTAAACGATAGCGCTTGTTGGGAGCCAACCCAATTTTATTTTTATTCCTTGCTTTTTGCTCCTGTTTAGTAATAAATAATTTACCTAGCCTCTGTTATGGTTCTGTTTTTTGTGTTTAATTAGTGTTTGTGCCAAGTAGAATCGTTGGGATGACTTGGGGAAAGTCTTGATATCTTGCTGTAAAAAACAGAAACTTTAGCGCTCACAAGAACTGCTTCCATTTTTGTTTGGAAAGTGATATTTAGTTAATTATTTTTGCATATGATTAGTACATAAATTCCTCACGTCAATAAATTTATTTTAGAATTTTTGGGGTTCCAGATCTTGTGCTAGCTGCAGATTACTACAGACTGTTCTGTTTTTGACAGATTCTGTTTTTCGTGTGTTGTTTGCTTATTTTGATGAATCTATGGCTAGTAAAATAGTTTATAAACCATAGAGAATTTGGAATACAGTAGGTTTAACACCAATATAAATAAAGAATGATTTCATTACAGTACCTTGAAGTGGTCTTTTGTTTTCTTTCGCTAACGGAGCTCACGAGATTTTCTACTTTAAGTTTTGTGTTGTGAAGTTTTCAAGTTTTGGGTAAAGATTTGACGGATTATGGAACAAGGAGTGGCAAGAGCCTAAGCTTAGGGATTACCATGACACCCACAAGATAATCTAAGGACACCTAAAAGCCAAAGCTTGGGGATGCCCCAGAAGGCATCCCCTCTTTCGTCTACTTCTATCGGTAACTTTACTTGGAGCTATATTTTTATTCACCACATAATATGTGTTTTGCTTGGAGAGTCTTGTATGATTTGAGTCTTTATTTGTTAGTTTAACACAATCATACTTTCTGTACACACCTTTTGAGAGAGCCATACATGATTTGGAATTTGTTAGAATACTCTATGTGCTTCGCTTATATCTTTTGAGTTATATAGTTTTGCTCTAGTACTTCACTTATATCTTTAAGAGCATAGTGGTGGATTTGTATTATAGAAACTATTGATCTCTCATGCTTCACTTAGATTATTTTGAGAGTCTTAAATAGCATGGTAATTTTCTTAAATAATCCAATATGCTTGGTATTCAAGAATAGTAAAAACTTTCTTATGAGTGTGTTGAATGCTATGAGAAGTTTGATGCTTGATAATTGTTTTGAGATATGAAGATGGTGATATTAAAGTTGTGCTAGTTGAGTAGTTGTGAATTTGAGAAATACTTGTGTTAAAGTTTGTGATTCCCGTAGCATGCACGTATGGTGAACCGTTATGTGATGAAGTCGGAGCATGATTTATTTTTTGATTGTCTTCCTTATGAGTGGCGGTCGGGGACGAGCGATGGTCTTTTCCTACCAATCTATCCCCCTAGGAGCATGCACGTAATACTTTGCTTTGATAACTTCTAGATTTTTGCAATAAGTATATGAGTTCTTTATGACTAATGTTGAGTCCATGGATTATATGCACTTTTATTCCTTCCACCATTGCTAGCCTCTCTAATACCGCGCACCTTTCGCCGGTATCATACACCCACCATATACCTTCCTCAAAACAGCCACCATACCTACCTATTATGGCATTTCCATAGCCATTCCAAGATATATTTCCATGCAACTTTCCACCGTTCCATTTATTATGACACACTCCATCATTGTCATATTGCTTAGCATGATCATGTAGTTGACATCGTATTTGTGGCAAAGCCACCATTCATAATTCTTTCATACATGTCACTCTTGATTCATTGCATATCTCGGTACACCGCCGGAGGCATTCATATAGAGTCATATTTTTTTCTAAGTATCGAGTTGTAATTGTTGAGTTGTAAGAAAATAAAAGTGTGATTATCATCATTATTAGAGCATCGTCCCAGTGAGGAAAGGATGATGGAGACTATGATTCCCCCACAAGTCGGGATGAGACTCCGGATGAATAAGAAAGAAGAAAGAAAAGAGGCCATAAAAAAAGAGAAAAGGCCCAAATATAAAAATGAGAGAAAATGAGAGAAGGGACAATGTTACTATCCTTTTACCACACTTGTGCTTCAAAGTAGCACCATGATATTCATGATAGAGAGTCTCTCATTTCGTCACTTTCATATACTAGTGGGAATTTTTCATTATAGAACTTGGCTTGTATATTCCAATGATGGGCTTCCTCAAAATGCCCTAGGTCTTCATGAGCAAGCAAGTTGGATGCACACCCACTTAGTTTCTTTTGTTGAGCTTTCATATACTTATAGCTCTAGTACATCCGTTGCATGGAAATCCCTACTCACTCACATTGCTATCTATTGATGGGCATCTCCATAGCCCGTTGATACGCCTAGTTGATGTGAGACTATCTTCTCCCTTTTTGTCTTCGCCACAACCACCATTCTATTCCACATATAGTGCTATACCATGGCTCACGCTCATGTATTGCGTGAAGATTGAAAAAGTTTGAGAATTTCAAAAGTATGAAACAATTGCTTGGCTTGTCATCGGGGTTGTGCATGATTTAAATACTTTATGTGATGAAGATAGAGCATAGCCAGACTATATGATTTTGTAGGGATAACTTTCTTTGGCCATGTTATTTTGAGAAGACATGATTGCTTTGTTAGTATGCTTGAAGTATTATTACTTTTATGTCAATATTAAACTTTTATCTCGAATCTTTCGGATCTGAATATTCATACCACAATTAAGAAGAATTACATTAAAATTATGCCAAGTATCACTCCGCATCAAAAATTCTGTTTTATCATTTACCTACTCGAGGACGAGCAGTAATTAAGCTTGGGGATGCTTGATACGTCTCCAACGTATCTATATTTTTTGATTGCTCCATGATATATTATCTACTGTTTTAGACATTATTGGGCTTTATTATTCACTTTAATATTATTTTTGGGACTAACCTATTAACCGAAGGCCCAGCCCAGAATTGATGTTTTTGCCTATTTTAGGGTTTCGAAGAAAAGGAATATCAAATGGAGTCCAAACGGAATGAAACCTTCGGGAACGTGATTTTCTCACCGAACATGATCCAGGAGACTTGGACCCTACGTCAAGAAATAAAGGAGGAGGCCACGAGGTAGGGGGGCGCGCCTACCCCCCAGGCGCGCCCTCCACCCTCGTGGGCCCCCTGTTGCTCCACGGACATACTCTTTCCTCCTATATGTACCTACTTACCCCCGAACGATCAGATACGGAGCCAAAACCCTAATTCCACCGCCGTAACTTTCTGTATCCATGAGATCCCATCTTGGGGCCTGATCCGGAGCTCCGCCGGAGGGGGCATCTATCACGGAGGGCTTCTACATCAACACATAGCCTCTCCGATGAAGTGTGAGTAGTTTACCTTAGACCTTCGGGTCCATAGTTATTTTCTAGATGGCTTCTTCTCTCTTTTTGGATCTCAATACAATGTTCTCCCCCTCTCTTGTGGAGATCTATTCGATGTAATCTTCTTTTTGCGGTGTGTTTGTTGAGACTGATGAATTGTGGGTTTATGACCAAGATTATCTATGAACAATATTTGAATCTTCTCTGAATTCTTTTATGTATGATTGGTTATCTTTGCAAGTCTCTTTGAATTATCAGTTTGGTTTGGCCTACTAGATTGATCTTTCTTGCAATGGGAGAAGTGCTTAGCTTTGGGTTCAATCTTGTAGTGTCCTTTCCCAGTGATACTAGGGGCAGCAAGGCACGTATTGTATTGTTGCCATCGAGGATAACAAGATGGGGTTTTCATCATATTGCATGAGTTTATCCCTCTACATCATGTCATCTTGCTTAAGGCGTTACTCTGTTTTCAGGAACTTAATACTCTAGATGCATGCTGGATAGCGGTCGATGAGTGGAGTAATAGTAGTAGATGCAGGCAGGAGTCGGTCTACTTGTCTCGGACGTGATGCCTATATACATGATCGTACGTAGATATTCTCATAACTATGCTCAATTCTGTCAATTGCTCAACAGTAATTCGTTCACCCACCGTAAAATACTTATGCTCTTGAGAGAAGCCACTAGTGAAACCTATGGCCCCCGGGTCTATCTTCATCATATTAAACTTCCAATACTTAGTTATTTCCTTTTCCTTTTACTTTGCTTTTATTTTAATTTGCATCTTTATCATAAAAATACCAAAAATATTATCTTATCATATCTATCAGATCTCACTCTCGTAATTGCCCGTGAAGGGATTGACAACCCCTTATCGCGTTGGTTGCGAGGAGTTATTTGCTTTGTGCAGGTACGAGGGACTCGCGCGTAGCCTCCTACTGGATTGATGCCTTGGTTCTCAAAAACTGAGGGAAATACTTACGCTACTTTGCTGCATAATCCTTTCCTCTTCAAGGAAATCCAACGCAATGCTCAAGAGGTAGCATGTGCGTAGTCCAAAAGATCTGAATCCTTTCCAGTACGCCTCGGGCCTCCTTTTATAGTCAAAAGGGGTCGCCACAGTGGCACACAGGAGGTGGAAAGGTATACAGTGGTTAACTCTATCCTCTGGCACCGTCGGACAAACGCATTCAATGTGCTGCCGACGTGCCCTTCTTCCTTTATCGGGGATGGCAAGGAAGCTCGTCCTAGCTGTCGCCGCCTCGCCTGGCTCCGACGCGCGTCCGAGCTGATGTGGCGTTGTAGTGCCATGTTGGCTGGCTACTGTGCTGGCGCGGTGACAGAGTATTCACGAAGATCTACATGCCACCACGTAGGTGCATGCTAAATTGGCCCGGAGGCCACGCGTCGCAACGCAGGTGCCTGACTAGCTGGCTGGGTTGGCAGCTATATGGGGACGACGGTGGAGTCTTGGCATACGTGGGCCTGGCTGTGGCCCCGCAGGTGTCCTCGGCAAGGGTCTTGCCGCAGCATTGCGGTTGTCCCTGGCAAGGATCTTGCCCGGGGTCTCGTGGATTTCCTCGGCAAGGATCTTGTCGAGGATCGTCGTCTTCTGGTCCTCATCTGATCTTGTGTGCTTATGATCTTCACAAAGATTTGTATGTCACCATGGAGGTGCCTCCCGAGCCTTGGTTTCAATGTGGTTGATGGTGTTGGAACCCTTGGGCTCAAGGGTGGCGCGCTCTGCTAGCGTTGGGCAAGTTTCCTCGACAAGGCTCTTGCCAGGGCTGCGGAGGCCGCCCCGACAAGGGTCTTGCCGGGGGAGTCCACCTCGCCCTCTTGCTCTTTGTGTCTCTAGTCTTGGCGTTGTTCTGGTTGTCTTGTGGTTTTGCTTCCTCTACCCCGCTAGGTGTGGTCGCAGGCGCGGCTCTAACTGTCCGCGCACATGTAAAGGGGTATAAAAGAGAGCCCCTACTTTTGTGCACCGACAGTAGCCCCCAGGCCTGGGCCATACATAAGCGCGATGCGTTGTTGGGCTAGGCCCAAAACGGTGCACAGGCATGTGGGGCCGAGTTTTACTGCTGTAACTTTCTCGCCCGTCACCCTTCCCCACGACCCACGTTGAATGCGCAACGCGGGGGTCGTGCGTGACGTGGGGGTCATGTGTGGGGCAGTTGCTTCCCTCACGCGTCACATCGCAGTGAATGATAAAGAGGCAGCCCGCCCCGCCCCCATAAGAAAAGGGGAAAATATGGGCACGCTGCTCATTTACCCTCCGCGTCTCTCCAATTTCGGAACCGCCGTCCTCCGTCCTTCTTCCTCAAGCGAAAAAGCCAAAACTCCCGCTTCCATCCGCCGCCGCCGTGCCCCATTGCCCCCAACCTCCTGCTGCTCCAGATTATTCACCTCTTTCCCGGCTGCCATGGCACCCAAAACCAGTAAGAGCAAGGGAGTGGCCAAGGACGCTGAGGAGAAGGAGATACCAGAGAGTGAGTCGGCGGTGCTTCGGACGCAACTTGCCTTCTTCCCCTCGATGGTTGATGCGGTCTACCTCAGGGACTACTTCAAGCCTCTGTGGGGGGCGAAGACAACGGGGCATCCGGCCACACACATCATCCCCGCCGATTTTGCCAAGGTCGGCTCGAATCGGCATCCTTTATTTGTTGACTACTTCTCCTGCAGGCTCGACCCCCCTTTCTCCAAATTTTTCAATGATGTCATGCACACCTTCGGCTTCCATCTTCTCGATTTCACGCCGAATGCCGTGGCGTGCATGGCCCTCTTTTCCCACCTCTGCGAGGGCTTCGCCGGAATGCTTCCCAGCATGGCGCTCTTCCGCCACTATTTCTTTCCCCGTCCATGTGGGGGTGCCATCTCCGGCTGCGTCACCTGGATCCCATGGACCCAGGAGAAGGGCACGTATCAAGAGGGTGCCCAGAAGGAGAGGTGGGAGGAGTGGCAGGGCCGGTGGCTATGGGTCAAGGAGGAGGCTCCACAGGAGTTCTGCCAAGTTCGTCAGAGCCCGCCAGTCCGCCGCAAGGACTGGAGTGACATCGACGCCGATGACAAGAAACTCACGATCGCTACCACCAGGATCCATCGCCTCACTATGGCCGGGCTCACCCTCGAGATGATTGGGGCCGATTTCATCCGTCGCTGCATCACCCCACTGCATAACAAGGGGAGGCCGGCCTGGCTCTTCAGGAACGCGGCCGATGTCATGAGGCTTCTCCCTGGCTTGAAGCACAACTTCACAGTGATGGGGCACACCCATTTTTGTCAGAGGCTTTTCCAGCTCGATGTGGGTGACGACAGCAGGGCTAAGAGAGCTGTCAAGGCTGCGAAGGCCGGCAAGGACATCAAGGGGCCTCTGTTCGGGTTGCCAGTGGGAGTGGTACTGCTGAGCAATGACTCTTGCCAAACCTACATCATTGCCATGATGGCGGATTTGAACGCACACGGCCTTGACCCAAGTTGGGCCGAGCCGGAGGAGGAACAGGTGCAGGAGTTCTTGGACAACCTGTCGGAGAGGTATATCCATGATGAGCCAATGCTTATCAAGGACACCACCAAGGAGGAGCTAGACTACATCGCTGCCAGGGCGGCGGAGGCAGCGCTTGCTAGGGAAGCTGGCAGCATCAGCCATGTGGAGAATGAGGCCGTGGCGGCCGCGGAGGAGGATGAGCTTGCAGGATGGGCAGAGTCTGCTGGGGAGGCCAGAAGCTCCGGCACCGAGTCCCCTCTCATTGAAGATGTGGTCGAGGAGTCGAC
Organism: Triticum dicoccoides; assembly: GCF_002162155.2. NCBI lineage: Eukaryota > Viridiplantae > Streptophyta > Magnoliopsida > Poales > Poaceae > Triticum > Triticum dicoccoides. The sequence continues at coordinate 187,454,405 of NC_041386.1, read as the reverse complement.
CAAGGAAGATGCCGGGGCTGACGACCCTCCGGTAACGGGGAGAAAGCATGTCCTGCGGCATGCCAGGTCTGGTGAGCCAGTCCGGCCTGGCAGGACCGGGCAGCGGCAAGAGGCCTAGGGGGAGTCCGTGCGCCTGAAGAGGGCCGCGACAACGAGGAAGGTGGAGAAGGCCGTGGTGGCGAAGAAGAAAGCGACCGCCTCTTCTTCGTCCAAGCGTCGCCGGACTCCATCCCCTTCCCCTCCCCCGCAGATGTCGACACAGAGGTCGTCTTCGATCTTGGGTCTCTCAGCCCAAGGAGGAAGAGGAAGGCAGCGGAAGAGGATGTGGAGGATGAGTAAGCATCTTGCCTTTCATCATCTCCGTTCCTTCAGACCGCGCTGGTTTCCATGACTTGTTTTTACTCTTGCAGGGATATGGAGACGCTGGCCCAAAGGGTGGCGAAGAGGGCCAGGGCCTCGACGGGTGGCCAGCCCCCGGCGAGCACCTCGAGTACGCCGCTGGTGGTGGAGAGCAGCCCGGATAGCAGCCCCCGGCACAGCCCCCAATGTGCGTTCACCACTCGCTCCCCATCAGCATATGTTGGGGTACTATCCCTGGGCGCTGACCTTGCCGTGGTTGCAGGAGGAGGACGGCAGCAGAAGGAGACACTGAGGGCCACCCTAACATGCCGCCCCATCAACCACGCCACCCCAAGGGGCGTCCCCGGCAAGGGTGCCAAGCATCGAGCCCATGCGGACAGAGGAGGAGGAGGCGAACCCGGGCGCCGGTGGCTCCGTACCGGCACCGAATGTTGGCGAGGAGGGGGCCACTTCTTCCTAGCCCGGCACGGCTGAGTTAATTGCCCTCTGTCCCTGTTCTTGCTTCTTCTTTTCAAACCTTGGTCTTGGCTTTGCCTCATTCCCCTTCTCGGTATCCAGACCCTTCCCCGGCGGATCGGGAGGACATTGACACCGTCATTGAGGAGGTCGCCAGGGACGCCGAGGCCAAGGCCGCCAAGATCACCGCCGAGGAGGCCGCCAAGTGTAGCGACCAGACCTCAAATGGTCCAATCTCTATGCTCCGGTGTCATCCCTGGATCAGTAATGCTGACACCACACAGTACTTGAAGGATTTATAGCAGAGTAGCAATCACACACTTATTACATCAAGTGTCTCAAAAGAGAACTTATTACAATAAATATGGCTTAAGGCCATCTAATAACGATAAAAGCGGAAGGCTTGGAAGATAAGTGAGTCCATCAACTCCAACGGCATCACTGAGTATAGAACCACGACCTAAAACTCCTTAATCGTTGTCTGAAAAGTCTGCAACATTAACGTTGCAGCCCGAAAATAGGTCAGCACATGGAATATGCTGGCAATGTAACACATAGAGAGTAATGGAATGAAATAGCTATTCTATATGCATATTTGGCTAGTGGAAAGCTCTATGGTTATAGTTTTGCGTAAAGCCAATTTTTCCCTACTGCAAAGGAATAAATTTATTTAACTATCATGGTGGTTGTTAAACATTGAGAATGGTTGACAACATTCTCAATCCCAATTAAACATCATCATTAAACAAAACCCAACAAAATTAATTTTAGAGTAACATGTTGAGATTCACATGATAATCCATGTACTAGATACTCAAGATGTCCATAACCGGGGACACGGCTAACCATGATTAGTTTATAAACTCTGCAGAGGTTTGCACACTTTTCCCCACAAGACTCGATCTCCTCCGTTGGATTTCTCGCACTATATGGTGTTTGAGAAACGGATGACCGAGACATAGTCTTTCAGAAGCACTAGCACCTTACGATGGGTAGACCGTACCACCTACATCCCCTCCATCTGCTAGTCTACCACTGTAAGAGTTCGCACAACTTAGTCAACTATGCTAGAGCCCATAATAGCTTGTGGCTGCACACGGAAGTTTCTAGCATGAATAATCTCATGATCCCTTTGAGCCTGGGTGGCGGTCGAAAAGAAAACAGGCAAATCCTGGAATACCCAGGTGCCTCAATCCACCCAGATGTGTCTTTAAGTTGCCACCTTATATAAACCATTAATTAACAATCTCACATCTGTCATGGATACACTCACCCAATCCACGTCTACTAGCATAGCATAGCAATAATAAGAAAACATAGAGTAACTCCCAAAGGTTTGATAATAAACTGGTAATAGGTTCTATCTCAACTACTTCCCAAACCCACAATTTAATTAGATCCTAGAACATGTAATGTGTGAGGATTGATCTAATGCAATAAAACTGGGTAGTAGGAGGTATGATCAAGTGTTACTTGCCTTGCTGCTGATCCGGGAAACCTAGCGATTCGAAGTAACAAGCGGCGCACTCCGGGGACTCTATCGCAAACAAACAAGCATACAATAAGTACTCGACTAATGCACAGGTAAAACTCAAATAAGAGATCTAGCCAGAAAGTTCAATTTAAGAACTCCGGTTGGCAAAAGAATCAAATCGAACGAAGCAACGAAAGACAAACGGCAAAAAAACAGGCTTCGTTTACTATTCTGTATCTAAGGCAATTTCTACAACGGCAAAGACTTGTTTAAGTTGGTTAAACGGAAAGAGAGTTTCGAGACGAAACTCCAGGCGCTTGAATCGCCTGATTCCGATAAACAAGCGAAGAGTTATACTAAAACGAAAATCGGATCAGAAATCACGATCAGAAAAAATCGCGGATTTAATCCGAGAAAAAGAAAAACGACGAACGTTCGTTAAAACGAATGAATGGACGAACGCTCACTATTTAAATAAACCGGAAAACCGATCTATTTAAAAAAACCAAAACTAAAAAACCGACAAAACCGTCGGAAAACCGAACGGTTTTTCTAAAAAAACGGCGGCAGGATCGAGGTAAACTTCGGGCGGCGGGTCTTGCGGCGGCGGCGGGCGGTGGCAGTGGTGGCAACGGTGTGGGGAAGGCGGCGGCGGCGGCGAAGGCGGCGGCAGCGCGGGGCTAGGGCGACGCGGCGCGGCTAGGGTTTGGGGGGGGGGCTTCCGGCTGGGCGCCCTGGCTTTTAAAGCCGGACGGGCCTTAGTGTCCGGGTCGGACACGGCCCGTAGGTCGGTTGCGCGTTTTTTATAAATAGTTACGCTCAGAATAAAAAACAAAAGGACTACTAAACGGACTCCAAAAATCCCGAAATAAATTTTCCCCGGCTTCTAAAATAGAGCCGCACAGGATGAACATTTATTTGGGGCCTAAATGCAATTTTGAAAAACACACATTTTTCCTAAATTCAAATAAAATAGCAAATAAAACCCAATAAAATATTATTTGATTTTTTTATTAAATCCTCAATATTTCTTTATTTTGGGAAATTCATTTTATTCCCTCTCTCATAATTTTATAATAGAAATAATTGAAGATAAAATAAATCAAATCAAATGATCCTATTTTCAAAATCTGAGGCAACTCAAATATGAAAATAATGAAATCCCCAACTCTCTCCGAGGGTCCTTGAGTTGTGTGAAATTTCTAGGATCAACCGAAATGCAAAAATTATGATATGCAATGATGATCTAGTGTATAACATTCCAAATTGAAAATTTGGGATGTTACAAACCTACCCCCCTTAAGATGAATCTCGCCCTCGAGATTCGGGTTGGCTACAAAATAGGTGAGGGTGGTCTTTCAGCAGATCTTCCTCTCGTTCCCAGGTGTAAGTGCATCTAGTGCCACCCCTAGTTGGTTTTGGAGTATTGACGACAAACCTAGTTGAGGGACTAATGTGTTTGTGAGAATTGCAGGATAACACAGGTAGAAGTCCCTCATTGATTCGGTTTTCCTACCAGAGATGACCCCTAAAAATGTATGAAGACATTGAAGTCAAAGGTGGTATATGAAGATATTCACATTGAAGACTATGACAAGAGAAGACACCACATGAAGCCTATGGAGCTCGAAGACTTAGATCTTTCGTAGTTCTCTTTCTTCTGTGTTGAGTCATAGGAACCACCGTACTGTTAAGTGGGGTCTAAGAGAACCAGTCAGAATGACTGAAGTGATGCTTAAACAAAACCTATGTCTTTGAGTGAAGACTTTGAGAGCGAATCTTGTCCAGAGTCGGGCAAGTCAGCTTTGCTTGAAGCCCAAGTAAAGTTGCCGTGTGAGTTTGAAATCTGACCGTTGGAACACGTGTCAGTTCCTTAGTGACCCAGGGTCATTTCGGACAAATCAGGTCGGGTTGCCAAGTGGCTATAAATAGCCCACCCCCTACAACCATAAACGGTTGGCTGCTCAGATTCAGAGTACGGCTTTTGTCGTTTGAGAGCAACCCACCTCGAAGCCTTTGAGAGAGAATTCCTTGCGAGGATAAAGCCCTAACCACCCAGAGCCAAAGAGAATTAGGCATCACTTAAGTCTTCTTGTCTGTGTGATCTGAAGACTTATTACACTTGAGGACTGTGCATCCTCCAGCCGGTTAGGCGTCGCGTTCTGAGCACCCAAGAGAAATTGTGGATTGCCGGTGAACAAAGTCTGTGAAGGTTTGGGAGTCTACCTTGAAGACTTACCAGAGTGATTGGGCAAGGTCTGTGTGACCTTAGCTCAAGGGGAATACGGTGAGGACTGGGTGTCCTGAGCTGCATGTTCAGGACTGGGTGTCCGGGACTGTGTGTCCTAAGGTTTAAATACCTAGCCGCCTAACCAGACGTACAGTTGTCACAGCAATTGGAACTGGTCCAACAAATCATTGTCTTCAGCGAGTCACTGGTTTCATCTTCCCTTCCCTTTACTTACTGTTACTCCTTGTGAAGTCATTGTATGTTCGCACTATCTTTTGTCTTCACTGAGTGACTGCGTGTTCTGTGTGGCTTCACAATATCTTCCTAACTGATCCTTACTACATTGCTGCTATTAGTCATTGTGCTTTCACTCTATTGAATACTTGACTATGGCTTGCCTAGTGTAGTCTACCTTCCGCTGCAGGGTAATAGGGTTATTTCTATCGTTTGTCTTCATAACTTCCATGTTTTGAAGACTTTCATAAAAATCGCCTATTCACCCCCCTCTAGTCGATATAACACACTTTCAATTGGTATCAAAGCAAGGTGCTACCTTGTTCTGTGTGATTCGGTTTGACCACCTGGAGTTTTAGCTATGTCGACTGCAGGGATAATTAAAGTCTCCGCTGCGTGCCCCGTCTTTGATGGAACTGAATATCCCTACTGGAAGAATAAGATGCGCATGCATCTTGAAGCCATTGACGTCGACCTATGGTATGTCGTTAAGAACGGCGTTCCCAAGGCTGGAGAAGGTGTCACTGCTGCTGATGTCAAGAAGTTCGTTCAACTGGACTCTACTGCCAAGAATATCATCTATGGTCATCTGACCAAAGGACAGTATGGCCGTGTGAGTGCTTTGGAAACATCTAAGCTGGTCTGGGACTGGCTCTCCAAGGTCAATGAAGGCGTCTCAACCCAGAGAGATCAGAGAATCAGTGTCCTTCGCAACCTCTTCAACCGCTTCAAGCAAAATGACAATGAGAATGTCTAGCTCACATTTGACCGACTCATTGACATCACAAATGAGCTTCAAGCCCTCGGCGCTACTGAGATCACCAAACATGAAGTCGTCAAGACACTACTGAGATCACTTGATAGTTCGTTTGTCACCCTAGCCCTGATGATTCAAGAACGTCCTGATTTCAAGACACTCGATCCGTCTGACATACTTGAGAGGCTCAACACACATGAGTTTCAGCTTTTTGAGAAAAGAGATATCTACGGTCCAAACTATGGGCAAACTCGTGCCTTGAAGGCAAAAGCTGTCTCCTCATCTGAAGAAGAATCTGACAGCAGTTTGGATGATCCTGAAGAAATTGGAAGGGAACTTGCTATGCTTGTGAAGAAGTTCCAGAAATTCACCAAGAAGAAAAGTTTCAGAAAGTCTTCCCGTCAAGCTCAAGGAATGATGAAGCTCCTGCTCACGACTACAAGAAGAAAACATGTCACAAGTGCAAGAAACCTGGCCACTTCATCTCTGAGTGTCCGCAGTGGGACAATGAGAACAAAAAGAAGAAGAACAGCAAGGAATATGACTCTAACGATAAGAAGAAGAAGAAATACTCAAAGTCTTCTTCCAAGTCTTCCTCAAAGTCTTCATCACACAAGAAGAGCTCATCTGGCAAGGCACGTGCGTTTGTTGGCAAGGAAATGGATTCAGAGGAGGAATCCGCTTCTGAGGAGGCGGAGGTGGAGTCTGAGGAGGAGTCCGATTCAGGCGTCGCAAGTCTGGCTACAGCATACGTTGCCAAGTCCATCTTCAACACTGAAGACAATGACTTCATCACCAACACCGATGCAAATGAGAAGGACTACTCTGCTCCTACCTACTACTTCATGGCACGCGGTGCCAAGGGAAAGGTCTCCAGCAGAAAACCAAAATCGTCTGATGCTATTGCTGGGGACCTTAAACATCTTGTAGGGCGCAAGATCAAATGCCCGAATGGTCTTACTATGTACTTCGTTCCTGAATCGCTTGCTACTCTCCCTATTAGTCCTAATCTGGATCTAAGCTTTCATAACCCACTGGTTCGTCAAATATTTTTGCTTCACAATGCTCTTCGTGAAGCCTATCCCCCTAACTGCACTATAGGGTACGACACCAGCGTCTTCAGAATGGATTATTGATAGTGGGTGTACAAATCACATGACTGGCAAAAGAAGCCTTCTTATGGACTCAACCTTACGTCCATCCGACAAGAGCCACATCACATTTGCTGACACTGGTAAAAGTAAGGTATTGGGTCTAGGTTGAGTTGCAATCTCAAGGGATCAACACATGGATAAAGTCATGCTTGTTGAATCCCTTGGCTTCAACTTAATGTCTGTCTCAATGCTTTGCGATTTAAACATGATCGTAATATTTGGAAAATATCGTTGCCTTGTTCTAATGGAATCTGACAAGTCTCTAGTATTTGAAGGGTATCAAAAAGATGATTTGTACGTGGTAGATTTCTCAGTAGGACCACAGCTTGCCGTATGTCTTGTAGCAAAAGCTTCAGAATGCTGGCTCTGGCATTGGAGGCTTGGGCATGCTGGCATGAGGAACCTCCACACCCTGGCAAAGAAGAAGCATGTCATAGGCATCGAGGGCGTCAAGTTCAAGAAAGATCACTTATGCGGTGCCTGTGAGGCAGGAAAGATGACGAGGGCCAAACATCCCTCGAAGACAATCATGACCACTACTCGACCCTTCGAACTGCTTCACATGGATCTTTTTGGTCCCACTCATTAATCAACTCTAACTACTACTGCTTGCCTCTATGGCTTCGTTATTGTTGATGATTATTCTAGATATACTTGGGTGCACATAATCCTTTACAAGACTGAAGTGCAGGATGTCTTCAGACGCTTCGCCAATCGAGCAATGAACAACTATGGCGCCAAGATAAAGCATATCAGAAGTGACAATGGCACTGAATTCAAGAACACTGGCCTTGATACATATCTTGATACCTTGGGCATCACACATGAATTCTCAGCCCCGTACACGCCACAGCGGAATGGGGTTGTCGAACGCAAGAACAGAACACTCATTGAGATGGCCAGAACAATGCTAGATGAATACAAGACTCCAAGAAAATTCTGGCCTAAAGCCATTGATACTGCATGCCATACAATCAATCGTGTTTATCTTCACAAGCTTCTGAACAAGACATCTTATGAGATCCTTACTGGCAAGAAGCCAAATGTCAGTTACTTCAGAGTATTTGGCGCCAGGTGCTGGATCAAGACCCACATCACACCTCAAAGTTTGCACCAAAAGCACATGAGGGTTTTATGCTTGGATATGGAAAGGATTCGCACTCCTACAGAGTCTTCAATCTCTTTTATTACAAAGTGGTTGAAACAGTGGATGTGCGGTTCGATGAGACCAACGGTTCACAAAGAGAGCAACTGCCAAATGTGTTAGATGAAGTTACATCCAGTGAATCAATCAAGCTAATGGGAACTGGAGAAATTATACCTTCTGAAGCTCATCCTGAAGAAGAACTTATCATCTCAGCACCTGATCAACATGAAGACAATGCTCAGCCTGAAGACATTCCTTCTAACAACGACAATGATCAGCAAGAGCAAAATCTTCGCCCTGTACATCCTCGCGTTGCCAATGAAGTGCAGATTGAAAGAATAATTGATAGCATCAATGCACCCGGTCCACTCACTCGTTCAAGGGCAACTCAGCTAGCAAATTTCTGTGGGCACTTCGCATTCGTCTCAATAACAGAACCCAAGAAAGTTGAAGAAGCCTTCATGGAACCTGAATGGATTCAAGCTATGCAAGACGAGCTTCAACAGTTTGAGCTGAATAATGTATGGGAACTGGTCAAGCGTCCCGATCCTCAGAAGCACAACATAATAGGCACCAAATGGATATACCGCAACAAGCAAGATGAGCATGGTCAAGTTGTCAGAAACAAAGCTCGTCTCGTTGCTCAAGGATATACTCAAGTGGAAGGCATTGACTTTGATGAAACATTTGCTCCTGTGGCTAGACTTGAAGCCATACACATACTGCTGGCCTATGGAAATCATCACAACATACTTCTTTATCAAATGGATTTGAAGAGCGCCTTCCTCAATGGCAAGATTGAAGAAGAAGTGTATGTTGCACAACCTCCTGGCTTTGAAGATCCAAAACATCCTGACATGGTATACAAGCTCAACAAGGCACTGTATGGCCTCAAACAAGCCCCTCGGGCCTGGTATGACGCACTCAAATACTTCCTGAAGAGCAAAGGCTTCATACCTGGTTCTCTCGACCCAACTCTCTTCACGAAGACATATGATGGTGAACTGTTTGTGTGCCAAATATATGTGGATGACATTATCTTCGGCTGCACCAATCAGAAGTACAGTGAAGAGTTTGGATATATGATGCAAGAGCAATATCAAATGTCTATGATGGGAGAGCTGAAGTTCTTTCTCGGTCTTCAAATACGACAGCAACGCAACGGCATCTTCATATCTCAAGAGAAGTATCTCAAAGATTGCCTGAAGAAGTTCGGTATGCAAGACTGCAAAGGCTTCACGACGCCAATGCCAGCCAAGCATCATCTGGGTCCTGACGACAATGGTAAAGAGTTCGATCAAAAGGTATACCGCTCCATGATTGGTTCTTTACTTTATCTATGTGCATCTAGGCCAGATATTATGCTTAGTGTTTGCATGTGTGCTCGATTCCAAGCGGCACCAAAGGAGTCGCATCACTTAGCTGTGAAGCGAATTCTTCGATATTTAGCTCACACCCCAACTCTAGGATTATGGTATCCAAAGGGCTCAGAGTTTGATCTGGTTGGATTCTCGGATGCTGATTATGCTGGTGACAAGGTGGATCGCAAGTCTACATCAGGCACATGTCATTTTCTGGGACGATCACTTGTATGTTGGTCTTCAAAGAAGCAGAACTGTGTATCTCTCTCCACTGCTGAATTTGAATACATTGCTGCTGGATCTTGCTGTGCTCAGCTTCTGTGGATGAAGCAAACGCTCAAGGACTATGGCATTCATCTGAAGCAAGCGCCACTCTACCGCGACAACGAAAGCGCCATCAAGATTGCCAACAACCTAGTTCAGCACTCGAAGACAAAGCACATTGAAATTCGTCATCACTTTCTCAGAGATCATGTTGTGAAGGAAGATATTGATATCATACACGTCAACACTGAAGAGCAATTGGCAGATATCTTCACCAAGCCCTTGGATGAGAAGAGATTTTGCAAGTTACGGTGTGAGCTAAATATCCTAGAATCCTCAAATGTCCTGTGATCAGGCACACATCCTAACCCTTATGCATATTGATGACTTAGATGTGCAACACACGAAGTAAAGTATATCTTCAATCAATGAAGACATACATTCTAAGTGTGAATACATTAATGTGGAATTTGACTTCGGAGCGCCACGATAATTGTGCGCCGTGTCTGGGTCTAATACTTCCTATACGGTGGGTAACGCCACCACCAAATGTTCTATTTTGAAGTGTTTCACTCATGGCGTTACCTTGCTATGTCTTCACATTTGGTTTGGCTTCAATCTCAACATGTCTTCATGATTATCTTCACTATGTTGATTATATATATATATATATATATATATATATATATATATATATATATATATATATATGTATACTAGTGTTCCGTCCTCTACAGCATTCACTTATAGCTATGTCTTCTTGTTGAATCTTTTGAACTAAGTGAATGTGATCGGACCCTAACCTCTCTATGCTATCTATCTCAAACTCTATCTCTCCAAATCATATGCATTCTATTGAAACTGTCGAATGTCTTCTCTGCGTCCTTGTTAGCAGAAGATACAAAGACAAACCTTAAGTCCACTTTCAATGCTCATTCCTCCACATGAAACCCGGATAAGTAGGAACGACCACCCGACAATCCAGGCGTGCGTGGGACGTGGAACAAACCCCAAAATTCTGCATGATGGCCACGTATTCCTCAGATGCGAATCGCCAGGGGCACCTGTGTAATAACGCAGTGCCGCCCCTGTACCTATAAATACACACTTCACGGCGGTCATTATCTCTTCTTCCACTCTCGCACGAACCCTAGCGCCACCGCTAGCCCTCGACGACGCCGGCGACGAAGCGCTTCACTGCCGCAACCTCTCCAACGCCGTCTTCACGCCGACCGCAGACATCGTCCTCTCCGCCGTCGCCGTAGGTGTCCTCCATCGCCAAGTTAGGGCACGGAAGATTGAACTGCTCGGCCTCATCTTCCACTCCGTCTAGCAGTTCTTAGTGTGGTAAATAAAACTTCCTTTTTACGGCACCGTTGATCCTATGGCTTTGTCACTTTCTACCACAAGCAGTTTCTATTCACACAAGTTAGATCTCTCTCATACTGCATCTCATAACATGCCTAGTATATTCACTTATGCTTCACAAAGTAGTTAGATTCCTCACTTGTACTGATCTCTGGATTCGTACAAATCTGGAACCAACTCCTTATCTATGAGTGAATGTCTTCGCACGATGAGGTCAATGTCTTCTAAACTGATTTATATTCAAAATCTTCTGAGAATGCATATGACCTCTTCCCCTTCCCTCGCACCTTAATGCTGTCACAGGTATATGTCCGTGGGAGAATCCCTTGGTTCTCATAGTCTGCATTCATTTGCAGAATTCTTACAGCATCATATAAATTCTCCCGAAGCAAGTTCCTGTTTGTCCAGCAAGCGAAAATCTTTGAAGTCTTTGAATGTGTTGAAGCCTTTCAGTTTAAAGTTCATGGCTTCAGAGAAATCAGCAAGGAAGGGTGGCAGAAAGCGTCGTGGAGAAACATCTAGAGATCTGCCAGATGACCTCTCAGAACTGTACAAGACCGATCCTGAAGAGGATTACAATCAGCGCAAGACCCGAATCCAATGGATTCGAAGATATTGGGCAGAACAATGGTTCAAATACCGATTTGTAACCCAGGAATATGCTGAGAAAAATGCCATCAAGAGACCGTGGGGAGACATCCTATACAAGAATCTTCAACCCAGGTCCAGAGATGAAGCCATTGAACAAGGCTTCTATCCCTGCATGGTCCGTGGGCCACAACCTGCTGATGCACACCCATCGTCACTACTATGGTGTTGTGATGACATTCTATTCAAGCGCAACTTCCAGTTTGCCCAGAACTCAGCGAAGCAAAACAAGAAGACATTGGGACTAGACTTCAACCCTGGTCCCTCAGCTCCAAGGGCTGATGGCACACGAGATGCAGAACCCAATGTCGTCAGTCCTTTCTGCAACCTTGAAGGCCTCATAACCCATATCTTGGTTCAAGGGACTGCAGTGAATGAGCCTGCAGCTGACGCTGAATCAGATGAAGCGCCTGCAGCGCCGAAGCCAAAGAAGTTGAAGAAGCCTAAAGCTTCAAAGCCTGCCCCTTCATCAAAAATCTCACGGGCGAAGCCATTGGCAACTGCACCTCCTGAAGACAGTGTGCAGTCCGAAGATTTATCACGCATCTCCAAGCCCCAGAAGGTCAAGAAGCCTCTGCCACACACCGGCCAAGAGCTAACAGTTGCTGCCATTCTGCGCAATGATGCCGTTGATCTGTCAAGTGATGAAGATCTTGCAGATGACGCTCTTGAGCAACTCATCAAGAGCAAAGAAGAACCAGAAATCTTCAATGATCTACCTCTCTTTGATGTAACAGTCATTCACAACTTCATTAATGAATGGTTTGACACGCCAAACATCAGCTTCGATGATCTCCAACTACCCATTGGCCTCAGTGTCACCTTCCATGGCGCCATTGCTTCAGAGTTAGCAATCTCCCAACGCATTGTCGAACTGAAGCAGAAGATTGACTTTGAGAAATCTCAGTTCAAGAAGCATATGGCCAAGCTCAACGTGCAAGACGTGAAGAATTTCAAGATTATGCTGCACGAGCTCAAGGAAGCCTTTCTAAAGAAACGTGCAGAAGCTCAGGGTTCTCGTGAGCGCATGAAGGTCCTGGCTGATAGGTGTGTGCAAGCCTACAATGAGGCTGAGAAGCGCAAGGCCCTTGGGCGTCCTGGCATCGACCCTAGGATGGCTGCCAAGAAGCAGAAGAAGCCCACTATGGCTGAACCTGAAGCACCATGGCAGGAGGCAGATCCCCTTGTCTTCCGAAATCGCATGACTGGCCCGAAGCCAAAGGCCAGGTCAACCGCTTCAGAACTGAAGAAGACCAGGACTGCTGAGGTTGAAGCAAGGAAGAGAAAACATCCTGAAGCCTCTGCTACTGCCCCCGCCAAGAAGAAAAGAAAGACCAAGAAGGAATGGGCTGCTCCCACAGAGCCCTTGATTGTTGAACCCATTTCCATGGTTCACCCCGACGCCGATCCACAAGAACGTCAACTGACTGTCCATGAGCCTGCTTTCACAGAGGCTCATGAAGCTGAAGACTTTCCAGCAGCTGATCCCATCACTGCTGAAGACATTGGTCATCATGACCATGTTGAAGATGATGCAACCCTTCCTCAGCTAGAACACCAACATGTATCATTGCCTGTGCTAACGCACAGCAAACTCATCAGCATTGGTCGTCCACTGACGCCAATTGCACAGGATGCTTCATGGGCGGATCGCCCACAAGAGAATGAAGACAATCCGACTGCATCAGCCGCGGAAGAAGAAGTCCCACAAGTTGCCACTCCCCTGTCCCACCAAGAAGCAGTTCTCGAGGAGGTTGAACATCTTGAGGCTGCCACCACCAACACCACTAAAGCCACTGACGTTGTCATGGCTGAAGCTAATGTGGAGCCCTCACCAACAAAAGCACCAGAAGTCAGCAAAGCCACTGATCCCGCCACTTCTGTTCCTGAGTCTGCTGCCGGTCCCCAGTTCGACTATCATGTTGAGCACATGCCTCAGGTACAGAAGCCAATCCCAAGATTGCCAAGGTTCCCAGGTCCTGCATCAGCACCTGGCTCCTTCAATATCAATGGCTTCAGAGCAGACAACATATTCTTCAACAGCTCCAGGAACCCCTACTCCAGGGAAAGAATATCATCTGATCGGTTCTGAAGTTATCCGCAGTGAAGCTATTACTCATGCGTTCTTTACAACCAAGGTCGCATCTTCCCACACAAGCGCCTTGACATTGAAGCAATAGCTGGTCTGCCCTGTCTGGAAGAAGCTCTGGATTGCTTCAAAGAGGTTGGACTGCTGCCCTTCGTCACTGACCAAGAGCATTGGAATGAAGAGTTGCTGCTCCAATTCTATGCCACACTTCACATCCGCGGGTATAGCAGAGATCCGAAGACTTGGGTCCTGAGTGGATGATAGGAAACGCTCATCACGAAGCCAAAGCCTTTGACATCATTGAGCTCATTGGTTTGCCCACTCCTGGCGATCTCTACGAGCATGGCTGTCAGCTTCATAGTGAAGCTATTGAGAGCATCTTTCAGAAGACTGAACCTAATATGAGTCAGATGCTCAGTATGATGAAGCCATTGCCCCAAGATGCTGCTTATCCCATGGAGTTCTTCGTTGAAGACCTTGAGTATCTGCCAAGAACCATTTATCACATCATAAGGCGAACTCTCTGGCCAATCAAAGGACATTCTCCCCATGCCAAGCTGGAAGGTGCAATGAATACTTTGGTCTTCTAAATTCTTCATGGAAAATGCTTCAATACACAGGATTTCTTCATTCGCCAACTTGTTGCATCTGGCTCTGATCTATTTGGTTTGAAGTTCTATGCCCCTTGGGTGATGCGGCTGATCAAACTTCACTCCGCTATCTCATATCAGCCCTCGGCCCGCAACCATCGGATCTTTTTGCCTGATGTGGATATGTCTATTGAAGCCATCTATCCTGAGCCTGCCAAGGAACCTCTCAGTCTTCAGAATATAGAGCATCAAAGTTTCACTCAGAACGTTGAAGGCGTTGAAGCCGTAACTCGTGTGTATCCTTTGGCTGGCACTACACGTGCACTGCATCCTGCTCTCACTGAAGCCACTGACAGTACAACTGCTCCACGACCCAAGAAGCGCACTCGTGTTCTCAACGACCGAGAGCTTCTTGTGGCTCTTCATCAGAAACAGGATAGGCATCATGACTGGCTGAAGCATCAGATGCAAAGCCTCTTGGTGGATGTTAATCGCATTCGCAATCTTGCCACCAAGAATGCTTTTGTTGCCCATGAAACCTCTCACCGCACATGGAAAGGGCTAACGCTGATGTGTTCTAAAGATGATCTTCAAGAGGATGGCTTCACTGAGCGATTCAAGTTTGACTCCACACCTCCTCGAAGGGCAGTGCTGCGACGAACTCCATCCCTTGAAGACTCTGAGTTCTGTTCCTCTGCTGCAACTGTGAATGCCAGAGTGATCGAGGATGAAGACGATGCTACTTCACCACCACCTCCTTCAGCACGCTTCGACTCTGCTCCAAGCTCTTCAGCACCGCCAAACACCACCAACGACCCTGCTGCTTCACCTACTCCTCATGGGAACGAGTAGATGCTCTACGTCTTCAAACCTTTTTGGTCCTTACTGACAAAAGGGGGAGAAGCATATGAGGTTGATAGTCTTCAAGCGGGTCCATATGGGTGGGTGCTTTATATTTTGCTTCGTGCTTACAACTCTCGTTTTGCTACATTTGGTTCTTTGAGTTGTAACACTTAAACTCGATGGTCGTCTGCTACTTATTTGCCACCTTGTGTTGCGATGATAAATTCCGCATGTGCGACGATAAATTCCGCACTTAGATCATTCTGCAGACGTCCATTTTCCATTATGCATGTCATTATCTTCGTATACTTTCACATGCATAGTGGATTGTCATCATAAGTTGAAGTGGATCTCCACAAGTACAACCTTCTATGTGCATTTGCATTCCAAAAGCAAATTACTTATATGCACATCTTCAGGGGGAGCCCTTGCAACTTATGAAGACAATTCCTTATCCTTTACAATTTCATAGATTATATTCCCCGTTGAAAACTTCAACTAGTTTGTCATCAATCACCAAAAAGGGGGAGATTGTAAGTGCATCTAGTGCCACCCCTAGTTGGTTTTGGAGTATTGACGACAAACCTAGTTGAGGGACTAATGTGTTTGTGAGAATTGCAGGATAACACAGGTAGAAGTCCCTCATTGATTCGGTTCTCCTACCAAAGATGACCCCTAAAAATGTATGAAGACATTGAAGTCAAAGGTGGTATATGAAGATATTCACATTGAAGACTATGACAAGAGAAGACACCACATGAAGCCTATGGAGCTCGAAGACTTAGATCTTTCGTAGTTCTCTTTCTTCTGTGTTGAGTCATAGGAACCACCGTACTGTTAAGTGGGGTCCAAGAGAACCAGTCAGAATGACTGAAGTGATGCTTAAACAAAACCTATGTCTTTGAGTGAAGACTTTGAGAGCGAATCTTGTCCAGAGTCGGGCAAGTCAGCTTTGCTTGAAGCTCAAGTAAAGTTTCCGTGTGAGTTTGAAATCTGACCGTTGGAACACGTGTCAGTTCCTTAGTGACCCAGGGTCATTTCGGACAAATTAGGTCGGGTTGCCAAGTGGCTATAAATAGCCCACCCCCTACAACCATAAACGGTTGGCTGCTCAGATTCAGAGTATGGCTTTTGTCGTTTGAGAGCAACCCACCTCGAAGCCTTTGAGAGAGAATTCCTTGCGAGGATAAAGCCCTAACCACCCAGAGCCAAAGAGAATTAGGCATCACTTAAGTCTTCTTGTCTGTGTGATCTGAAGACTTATTACACTTGAGGACTGTGCATCCTCCAGCCGGTTAGGCGTCGCGTTCTGAGCATCCAAGAGACATTGTGGATTGCCGGTGAACGAAGTCTGTGAAGGTTTGGGAGTCTACCTTGATGACTTACCAGAGTGATTGGGCAAGGTCTGTGTGACCTTAGCTCAAGGGGAATACGGTGAGGACTGGGTGTCCTGAGCTACGTGTTCAGGACTGGGTGTCCGGGACTATGTGTCCTAAGGTTTAAATACCTAGCCGCCCTAACTAGACGTACAGTTGTCACAGCAACTGGAACTGGTCCAACAAATCATTGTCTTCAGCGAGTCACTGGTTTCATCTTCCCTTCCCTTTACTTACTCTTACTCCTTGTGAAGTCATTTTATGTTCGCACTATCTTTTGTCTTCACTGAGTGACTGCGTGTTCTGTGTGGCTTCACAATATCTTCCTAACTGATCCTTACTACATTGCTGCTATTAGTCATTGTGCTTTCACTCTATTGAATACTTGACTATGGCTTGCCTAGTGTAGTCTACCTTCCGCTGCAGGGTAATAGGTTTATTTCTATCGTTTGCCATCATAACTTCCACGTTTTGAAGACTTTCATAAAAATTGCCTATTCACCCCCCCTCTAGTCGATATAACACACTTTCACCAAGTGGCTTCATCCTTCGTGTGGTGGCTCCACTAAACCTTGCAAAACTTGATAACCTTGCTGCGGGTGACTCGACTGGCATATTCTAGAATCTTAACTGGTTTCTCCTCATAGGTTAAATCACTGTCCAACTGAATTTCTTCCAGTGGTACCGTATTCCTCAGCGGTATGTCAGCCATTTCTGTGTGGCACTTCTTCAACTGGGATACATGAAACACGTCGTGAACTCCTGACAGTCCTTCGGGTAATTCCAAGTTGCAGGCTACTTCTCCCATACGCTCCAAAACTTTGTATGGGCCTACAAAACGTGGCGCTAGTTTTCCCTTAACTCCAAAGCGCTTAACTCCTCGAAGTGGAGATACTCGAAGATAAACTCGGTCTCCTACTTTGTAAACTGTCTCCTTGCGTTTAGGATCTGCATAACTCTTCTGCCTGGACTGAGCTACCTTCAGCCTATCACGAATCAATTTCACTTTCTGTTCAGACTCCTTTATCAGATCCGGTCCAAACAACTGGTGATCTCCAACTTCATCCCAAGACAATGGGGTCCTGCACCTCCTTCTGTACAAGGCTTCGAAAGGGGCCATCTTCAAACTGGTTTGTTAGCTGTTGTTGTAAGAGAACTCTGCATATGGCAAATTCTCATCCCAACTAGATCCATAATCTAGCGCACAAGCTCTTAGCATATCCTCCAAAATCTGATTGACTCTCTCAGTCTGTCCATCTATCTGCGGGTGGAAAGCTGTGCTAAACTCCAGTCTGGTTCCCAAAGTCTCATGCAACTGATTCAAGAACTTTGAGGTAAACTGGGTTCCTCTATCTGATACAATGCTCCTTGGAACTCCATGCAGACATACAATCCTGGTCATGTATATCTTTGCCAACTTTGGACTGGTATAGGTAGTCTTCACTAGAATGAAATGAGCTACCTTTGTCAAACGATCGACTACAACCCATATCGAGTCATAGCCTGAACGTGTTCTGGGCAATCCTGTAATAAAATCCATGCCTAGCTTATCCCACTTCCATTCGGGTATCGGCAATGGTTGTAGCAATCCTGCTGGCTTCTGATGCTCTGCCTTCACTCTCTGACATACATCACAAACTGCTACATATTCCGCAATATCCTTCTTCATTCCGGTCCACCAGAAAATATCCTTCAAATCCAAATACATCTTGGTATTTCCTGGGTGAATCGAGTATGGTGAGTCATGGGCCTCTTGCAGAATTAGCTTCCTAATCTCCGGATCATTTGGTACATAGACACGATCTTCAAACCATAAGGTATCGTGCTCATCCTCATGAAATCCCTTAGCTTTTCCTTTGCTCATTTTCTCCTTAATAGAAGCAATTTCCTTGTCAGTCCTTTGAGCTTTTCTGATCTTATCCATCAAAGTAGACTGAATCTCCAATGCTGCTACATAGCCTCTTGGAACTATTTCCAAACATAGCTCTCGTATATTTTCGGCTAACTCCCCTGGTAAATCTCCCATCATTAGGGTGTTGACATGGCTCTTATGGCTTAATGCGTTAGCTACTACGTTAGCCTTTCCGGGGTGATAATGCAATTTCATATCATAATCCTTGATGAGCTCCAACCATCTCCTTTGTCTGAGGTTCAACTCCTTCTGTGTGAAAATATACTTCAAACTCTTGTGATCCGTGTACACCTCGCAATGGTTTCCAATCAGAAAATGTCTCCAAGTCTTCAATGCATGCACTACGGCTGCTAACTCCAAATCATGTGTAGCATAATTCAACTCATGAGGCTTAAACTATCGTGAGGCATATGAAACAACTCTGCCTTCCTGCATAAGCACTGCTCCAAGTCCTCGACGTGAAGCGTCGCAATACACCTCATAATCCTTGGTCTGATCCGGTAAAATCAACACGGGTGAGGTAACCAAACGTTTCTTCAACTCCTGAAAACTAGCCTCACATTCCTCCGTCCATATGAACTTGGTATCCTTCTTCAACAATTCCGTCATAGGCTTCGCAATCTTTGAGAAGTTCTCAATAAACCTCCGGTAGTATCCTGCGAGTCCAAGAAAACTCCGGATCTCTCCCACGGTGGTTGGTGCTTCCCACTTGGTCACGGTATCAACTTTAGTGGGATCTACTGCTATACCTTCTCCGGATATAACGTGTCCGAGAAATCCAACTTCCTTCAAACAAAACTCACATTTGCTAAACTTGGCATATAATTGATGTTCTTTGAGCTTTCCAAGAACCAAATGCAAATGTTCCTTATGCTCCTCTTCATTCTTCGAGTAAACCAGGATATCATCAATGAACACTACGACGAACTTATCCAAGAACTCCATAAACACCTTGTTCATCATGTTCATAAAATATGCAGGTGCGTTAGTCAGACCAAATGACATAACGGTATACTTGTACATCCCATACCTGGTGGTAAAAGCCGTCTTGGGTATATCCTGTTCCCAAATCTTCAACTGGTGGTATCCTGATCGCAAATCGATCTTGGAAAATACCTTAGCTCCTTGCAATCGATCAAACAGATCATTGATCATCGGTAGTGGGTACGTGTTCTTGATGGTTACTTCATTTAATCCTCGATAATCGACAACCATCCTTAACAATCCATCCTCTTCTCTACTAGAAGTACTGGCGATCCCCAAGGCGATGAACTTGGGTGAATATATCCTTTATCCAGTAACTCCTTAATCTTCTTCTTAATTTCCACCAAATCCTTTGCAGGCATCCTATATGGTCTCTTTGATATTGGCCCTGTGCCTAGCAAAAGCTCAATCAAAAACTCAATATCTCTATCCGGTGGCATGCCTGGCAACTCTTCTGGAAATACTTCAGGGAAATCCTTCACTACTAGTACTTCCTCCTGCACAACTCCGGTTAAACAATTTACTCGAGTCCTCTTTGGCACATGTCGGGATACCTACTTGATCCTTCTCCCTTCTGGGGTGGTAAGTAAAATTGACTTCCTGGCACATTCAATATTCCCTTCATACTTTGACAACCAATCCATGCCTAATATTACATCCAATCCTTGGGATTCCAACACTATTAGGTCTGAGGGAAAAACATAGTTACCAATTCTTAATGGTAACCGATCAGACCATAGACTAGCCATATATTCTGCTCCAGGCGAAGTTACTAACATGGGTGACCTAAGGGCTTGGGTTGGCAGTTTATACTTATCCACAAATCCCCTTGATATGTATGAATGCAATGCACCAGTATCGAAAAGAACGAGTGCAGTAAATGACTTAACCAAAAACTTACCGATTACTGCATCCGGCTGCTCTTCAACCTCCTCCACGTTAACGTGGTTCACCTGTCCCCTGTTGAAAGGGTTCGGCTTCTTCTTAGAGATTCCATTGCCATTTCCATTCTGGGATTCAGGACATTCATTGGCATAATGTCCGGTCTTCTGGCACTTAAAACAAGTGACTTGGCTCAGGTCTTTCTTGGCTGGGGTTGATGGGTTGGTGCGGTTCTGGCCATTGCTTCCTACATTCCCATTACCATTCCTGGGACCATTGTGATTGTGCGAGCTTCCTCCTCCATGGGTATGCTGAAAATGTCCTCCCGGCCTAGGGGTAAATCGTGGCTTCTACTGAGCTCCTGAATTGTACTTTCCTTGTGCATACTTCCTCTTGCGATTCTCAATTTGCTGCTGTTTCCCTTCAATCATAAGAGCACAATCTACCAACTCCTGGTAGTTGTTGAAGGTTGCTACCATCAACTGCATGCTCAACTCATCATTCAGTCCTTCCAGAAACTTCTCCTGCTTTGCTGCATCCGTAGCAACGTCATCTGGGGCATAACGTGCTAATTTACTAAAGTCCTCCACATACTGGCCAACTGTCCATCCTCCTTGGAGTAAGTTACGAAACTCTCGCTTCTTCATGGCCATAGCTCCTGTTGAGACATGGGCAGTACGAAAAGCCTGCTGAAACTGGTCCCATGTGATAGTATTGACAAGGAAAGTGGCTGTGAAATTTTCCCACCATTATGCTGCGGGTCCTTCAAGCTGATGTGCGGCAAACTTCACCTTCTCCGCATCTGTGCATCCTGCTGTGGTCAACTCTCTAGCTGTCTTGCGGAGCCAATCATCTGCTACTATCGGCTTGGTGCTACTGGAAAACACCGGCGGATTCAGCCTAAGAAAACGGGCTAAGTGATCAACAGCTGGTGGTGGTGGTGGGTTGTTGTTGTTGTTCCCCTGGTTCTGATTCTGGACTAGTAACTGCATCAATGTGTTCTGCTGCTGGATCAACTGAGTGAGCTCCGGTGGAAAGGTAAATCTGGGGTCACGTCTCGGAGGCATCTGAGGGTTTAGAAAATATGAGATTTAAGAATAGAGGGGGGGTCTAAAGAGAAAACACTACCCATATGCACATGAGGCAAAAGCAAACAATTCACTTCATTCAATCAATCAAACAAGGGCATACAATCGATCTAACTATCAAAAAAGTGCTCGGACTACTATATTTACATGGTGGACTACTAGTACTGTTGGGGTGTTCTACTAGAAATATTCTTCGGTTGCAGACTCCATGATATCTGCTCCCACTTCATCAACATAGTCATCATCGCTATCATCTGGGTCCGAGTTGGTGTCGTTGATGATGATGTAGTCTTCCGGGAAAATCTGCTTGGGTTCTTCGTCTTCTTCTACTGGTGTAGGGCCTCCCATAAATATTCCAATCTTCTTGATCAGATCGTCATTCTTTTCCACTAATACTTCAATTTCTTCTTCAAAATCTTCACGTGTAGCCTTGAGTTCTTCCTCCAGTTCCGTGATTCTTGTCTTTGCCTTCTTCAGGTCTATCATGCCGGCGCACATCTGGTTCTCCTGACGTCGAATGTGCTGGTTTAACTCCTGGATAAAAGCTGCAATGGATCTATCCTTTCTGGTGCTGATCATCTCCCAGTGCTCATCTCGGCGCCCACAAATCTGGTAGATAGTATCCTTGAGATCATTGCGGTAGACTTCTCCAATGCATCCCATGGCGATGTGAGCCGCCATGCTCTTTCCTAGATTCCAAGTTGGTGCATCGAAAGAAAACTCTATGGGCTCAGTGACTGTCATGAACGTCCTTCCTGGAACTTGAACTTGAATCATCCAGCGCTGTCCTTCAGGTAGAGTGGCGTTGTAGGTTCCGGTGAAGCTTGGTACTCCTATGTTCAGGTATCTAGTGACTTCCTTCAAGTGACGTCCAAAGGGTGTGTCTTCATCCGGTTGAGTGAACTTGTTCCTTGCATCCGCCATCCTAAAAGAGTAGAAAAGATGAGAGGTTAGAAGAGAAGAGAGTGAGTAGTGATCTAGGTCTTTAGCTTAGTGGTCGTGTCCTACAGTCAGCGTGTGCTCTGATACCATCTTGTAGCGACCAGACCTCAAACAGTCCAATCTCTGTGCTCCGGTGTCATCCCTGGATCAGTAATGCTGACACCACATAGTACTTGAAGGATTTATAGCAGAGTAGCAATCACACACTTATTACATCGAGTGTCTCAAAAGAGAACTTATTACAATAAATATGGCTTAAGGCCATCTAATAACGATAACAGCGGAAGGCATGGAAGATAAGTGAGTCCATCAACTCCAACGGCATCACTGAGTATAGAACCACGACCTAAAACTCCTTAATCGTTGTCTAAAAAGTCTGCAACATTAACGTTGCAGCCCGAAAACGGGTCAACACATGGAATATGCTGGCAATGTAACACATAGAGAGTAATGGAATGAAACAACTATTCTATATGCATATTTGGCTGGTGGAAAGCTCTATGGTTACAGTTTTGTGTAAAGCCAATTTTCCCTACCGCAAAGGAATAAATTTATTTAACTATCATGGTGGTTTTTAAACATTGAGAATGGTTGACAGGATTCTCAATCCCAATTAAACATCATCATTAAACAAAACCCAAAAAAATTAATTTTAGAGTAACATGTTGAGATTCACATGATAATCCAGGTACTAGATACTCAAGATGTCCATAACCGGGGACACGACTAACCATGATTAGTTTATACACTCTGCAGAGGTTTGCGCACTTTTCCCCACAAGACTCGATCTCCTCTGTTGGATTTCTCGCACTACATGGTGTTTGAGAAACGGATGACCGAGACACAGTCTTTCAGAAGCGCTAGCACCTTACGATCGGGTAGACCGTACCACCTACATCCCCTCCATCTGCTAGTCTACCACTGTAAGAGTTCGCACAACTCAGTCAACTATGCTAGAGCCCATAATAGCTTGTGGCTGCACACGGAAGTTTCTAGCATGAATAATCTCATGATCCCTTAGAGCCTGGGTGGCGGTCCAAAAGAAAATAGGCAAATCCTGGAATACCCAGGTGCGTCAATCCACCCAGATGTGTCTTTAAGTTGCCACCTTAAATAAACCATTAATTAACAATCTCACATCTGTCATGGATACACTCACCCAATCCACGTCTACTAGCATAGCATAGCAATAATAAGAAAACGTAGAGTAACTCCCAAAGGTTTGATAATAAACAGGTAATAGGTTCTATCTCAACTACTTCCCAAACCCACAATTTAATTAGATCCTAGAACATGTAATGTGTGAGGATTGATCTAATGCAATAAAACTGGGTAGTAGGAGGTATGATCAAGTGTTACTTGCCTTGCTGCTGATCCGGGAAACCTAGCGATTCGAAGTAACAAGCGGCGCACTCCGGGTACTCTATCGTAGACAAACAAGCATACAATAAGTACTCGACTAATGCACAGGTAAAACTCAAATAAGAGATCTAACCAGAAAGTTCAATTTAAGAACTCCGGTTGGCAAAAGAATCAAATCGAACGAAGCAACGAAAGACAAACGGCAAAAGAAACAGGCTTCGTTTACTATTCTGGATCTAAGGCAATTTTAACAATGGCAAAAACTTGTTTAAGTTGGTTAAACGGAAAGAGGGTTTCGAGACGAAACTCCAGGCGCTTGAATCGCCCGATTCCGATAAACGAGCGAAAAGTTATACTAAAACGAAAATCGGATCAGAAATTACGATCAGAAAAATCACGGATTTAATCCGAGAAAAAGAAAAACGATGAACGTTCGTTAAAATGAACGAACAGACGAACACTCACTATTTAAATAAATGGATCTATTTAAAAAAACAGAAACTAAAAAAATGACAAAACTGTCGGAAAACCGAACGGTTTTTCTAAAAAAAACGGCGGCGGGATCGAGGTAAACCTCGGGCGGCGGGTCCGGTGGCGGCGGCGGCGGGCGGCGGCTCCGGCGGCGGGTGGTGGCA
>NC_041386.1:187392213-187429707 GCF_002162155.2 Triticum dicoccoides | reverse complement strand
GGGGCGGGAGGGGCGGCACGGGGAAGGCGGCGGCGGCGAAGGTGGCGGCGGCGTGGGGCTAGGGCTATGCGGCGCGGCTAGGGTTTGGGGGGGCTTCCGGCTGGGCCTCCCCGGCTTTTAAAGCCGGACGGGCCTTAGTGTCTGGGTCGGACATGGCCCGTAGGTCGGTTGCGCGTTTTTTTATAAATAGTTACACTCAGAAAAAAAAAGGACTACTAAACGGACTCCAAAAATCCCGAAATAAATTTTCCCAGGCTTCTAAAATCAAGCCGCACAGGATGATAATTTATTTGGGGCCTAAATGCTACTTTGAAAAACGCACATTTTTCATAAATTCAAATAAAATAGAAAATGAAACCCAATAAAATCTTATTTGATTTTTTATTAAATCCTCAATATTTCTTTATTTTGGGAAAGTCATTTTATTCCCTCTCTCATAATTTTTATAATAGAAATAATTGAAGATAAAATAAATAAAATCAAATGATCCTATTTTCAAAATTTGAGGCAACTCAAATATGAAAATAATGAAATCCCCAACTCTCTCCGAGGGTCCTTGAGTTGTGTGAAATTTCTAGGATCAACCGAAATGCAAAAATTATGATATGCAATGATGATCTAGTGTATAACATTCCAAATTGAAAATTTGGGATGTTACACCAAGGGTGCTGCTGAGGATGCCGCCAAGGGGCCGGTCGGGGAGACTGGCAGGGCCGCTACCGAGGAGGGGGTGGTTGATGACCAACCTTCGTCCTCTGCTGCCTCTGGCTCGGGCAAGTACCTGAAGGTGAGCGACGACCTATTCATCCACCTCACAGGGATGGCGAGCACCAGGGCGTCCACCGAGGGGGAGGTGTTTGATGATGAGGTGCTCGCCGCCGCCTGGCTTGAGGTTGTTGACGAACCGAGCGCCGGTGGTGGCGGTTCCCAGGAAGAGCGGCTCCTCCAGGCCATGAGCCCAAATTCCAGAAGCTCCAGGCGCTTCACCGTGCCCGCCTGGACAAGGCCAAGTCCAGGATGGCAGCAGTGGACAAGGTGGAGCGCGTCGCCGAGACGCAGGCTTGGTTCCGCCAGGCTTGTGAGGAACTGAAGATCACCCAAGATCTGCTAGCCGAGCGCAAGCAGGAGCTTATCCTAAAGCAGGCCGACGTCGAGAAGGCCCAGGAGGCGGCGAAAGTGCAGGCCACCAAGGACGAGGCCGCTCGGCACCAGCACCAGGCCGTGTTGAACTCGTAGGAGGAGGACCTCGCCGCTCGTGAGGAGAAGCTCGTTGCGACACTCCGCGACAAGGATGAGGAGGTCGAGAAGCTTGTCGTGCAGCGGACCCGGGAGCTGGAGCGGAGGCACAAGGAATCACTCAATGCTCAGGCCCAGGTCCAGGCTGGCAAGGTGAACGAGCTGGAAGTGGAGCGGGACGGGCTGAAGAAGCAGGTCCTGGAGCTGGCAGAGGAGAGGGATGCAGTCAAAGGCGCTTTGGCTGACGCGCAGGCCACAGTCCTCGAAAAGGTCGAGCTACTCTCCAAGGCCAATGATTCCATCAGGGGCCTGAAGCTGGAGCTGAAGGGCCTCGAGGGGACGCTTTCGGAGGTCAGGGCCCAGGAGGAGACCCTGAACAAAGATCTAGAGGCCGAGAGACAGCTGCGGAGGAACGACGCCGCCAACCACACGGATTTTGTGAAGGGCGAAAGCCTCTGGATCAGTCGCCTCGCCGACATAGCCGGCAGGATCACCACGCAGCTGGCTACCATGGGGATGCCGAACGTGAGGTACACCCCGGAGCCAAACGCGAGTCCCAATGCCAAACTGACCCTGTTCTTCGAGGGTGTTCTCGGAGCCCTGGAGCAATTCCACTCCAACAGAGCGACCTCCCTGGCCAATGAGGCCGGAATGCTTTGCCGGGGTGCCCTGATCAAGGTCCTCAACAAGGTGGCGTACTGGAACCCCAACCTCGACTTCAACGTCGCGCTGGAGAGCTTGCCGGAGGGTGTGGACCTCGCGGCGCTCGAAGAGCGTATCGAGCCCATCATCAGCCGCGTCGATGGAGTTTGGAGGATAGAGGGCCAATGCCGGGACTAGGCACCCCGTTTCTCATCGGCGCTGCAGGTTCATGACCAAGACATTTTTTATCTTTAGTTAGAATTGCAGCAACAATTGGTGTAATATAACTCTGCAGTACTTTGAGACGATGCATGTTATTTTCCTGTTCGAGCTTTCTTTGTATGTACAACCTACGCTCAACTAGATAGGCTTGTCGGGGCGCGAACCCAGGCTGCGGCGTTTCGAGGGCGGATCCTCACAACCGGCTGGGTGTGCTTGCGGCCAAGTAAACCACCTTGCCGTTCTCAGGATGGCTGCTTGAACTGTTGAGCAGACTCAAAAAAGAACAAGGGCGTTGCCAATAGCGGGAAGGCCACCTTGCCGTTCTCGACGCGGCCACTCAAACTGTTGAGCAGACACAAAACAGAACAAGGGCGTTGCCAATAGCGGAAGGCCCCCACCGCGTGCAGGTTTTTCATACCAAGAGCAGGATCTCCAAGGAAAACAACCTTATACATAAAAGAATTATTCAAGTTTCGAATGACTTAGCTTTTCTGTCACCGCACGAGCATTTACTGCATCCACAAATGATGCCGCTTGTTCGGTCGTCTTCTTGCTTAGAGTGACGACCACGATCAAGCTGTTGCGCCAACTAGACCAGATTTTCACAGCTGCGCCCCCTACCTAGCGCCCCAGAGATGTCGGTGGAAATGACACCTATGGAATCACTGGGATCCCTTCTACGGTTGGGGGCACGGGGTTGTGCAAAGAGCGGGTCTAGTATCTAGCACAAAGATCGTTTACCCAGATTCGGGCCGCAAGGATGCGTAATACCCTAATCCTGCTTTGGTGTATATTTGAGTGTTCTTGAGCTTTCGAACAAGCTGCGGTGCATGCGTAGTCCAAAAGATCCGAATCCTTCTCCAGTACGCCTCGAGCCTCCTTTTACAGTCAAAAGGGGTCGCCACAATGGCAGACATGAGGTGGAAAGGTATACAGTGGTTAAGTCTATCCTCTGGCACCGTCAGACAAACACATTTAATGTACTGCCGACGTGCCCTTCTTGCTTTATCGGGAATGGCAAGGAAGCTCGTCCCAGTTGTCGCCACCTTGCCTGGCTCCGACGCGCGTCCGAGCTGATGTGGCGTTGTAGTGCCATGTTGGCTGGCTGCTGGGCTGGCACAGTGGCAGAGTCTTCATGAAGATCTGCATGCCACCACGTAGGTGCTTGCTAAATTGGCCTGGAGGCTGCGCCTCGCCACATAGGTGCCTGCCCAGCTGGTTGGGCTGGTAGCTGTATGGGGACGACGGTGGAGTCTTGGCATACGTGGGCATGGCTGTGGCCCCACAGGTGTCCTCGGCAAGGGTCTTGCATGGGCCCCGGCAAGGGTCTTGCTGTGGCATCGCGGTCGTCCCCGGCAAGGATCTTGCCGGGGGTCTCGTGGATTTCCTCGGCAAGGATCTTGCCGAGGATCGTTGTCTTCTGCTCCTAATCTGGTCTTGTGTGCTTATGATCTTCACAAAGATTTGTATGTCACCATGGAGGTGCCTCCCAAGCCTTGGTTCCAATGTGGTTGATGGTGTTGGAACCCTTGGGCTCAAGGGTGGCGTGCTCTGCTGGCGTTGGGCAAGCTGCCCCGACAAGGCTCTTGTTGGGGCTGCGGAGGCCGCCCCGACAAGGGTCTTACCGAGGGAGTCCACCTCGCCCTATTTGCTCTTTGTGTCTCTGGGCTTGGCATTGTTCTGGTTGTCTTGTGGTTTTGCTTCCTATGCCCCGCTAGGTGTGGTCGCAGGCGCGGCTCTAACTATCTGCGCACAAGTAAAGGGGTATAAAAGAGAGCCCCTACTTTTGTGCACCGACAATCCATGACAATATGACTTTTATGTGAATATAAACAAACATAAACCATTAAGTTGTCTTCCTTGTCCAACGTCAACAATTTTGGCATATAATATTTTGATGAGGGCTCAGAATCACAAAAGATTTCTAGGATAGTACATTTATATGTGAATCTTCTCTTCCCTTATTAATTCTTTCATGAGTTGCATCATTGACTAATGCTATGTTTGTCAATCTCTAATAAAATTTTCTACTTATACTTTTCGTTATGTGGTGTCATCACCTACCATAAGATTACTATATGATCTTCTTGATTTATTTCCTTTCCTTTATTTAATTCCTTTCTTTTTACTGCAGTAAGAAAGTAAAGAAAGAAAAAACTCAAACTAACTTTATTATATATCTTGCACACGATTACAAGGATAGATCACTAAGCAAACTCTCAAAGAAGAAAGGATCAAACTAAACTTTTATTCATCTAAAGCAAAAGATCAAACTAAAATAAGTAAAGGAAAAAAGATAGTGGGATGATACGATACTGGGGAATCTCCCCCAAGCTTGGCGTAAGCCAAGGGGAGTGCCCATACCGGATACTCAATTCTCCTTTGGTGGTGAATATGATGGTGATGGTGATGAAGCGATCCTATCCTTAAGGATCAAGAGATTGTCCAATCGACGGATGACGCTCTGGAGGTGGATGACATGCTATTGATGCAGAATATTTTCACGAGTGAGATACTTATTTTGTATGTGAACTATTTCAATGATGCAAAAGGCTTCAATCTCAGCAGGAGTAAGGTGAGCAAGGGAGGTTTAAGGATATCTTCCTCTTCCTCCTCGGCTGGTAGTGCTTGTTCGAAGACCAGAGGCTGATCTACGGTAACCTCCGTGCTCTCATCTCCCCTGACGGCTTCCGCGGGCTCTTGTCTCTTCAGCTCGATCTTTATCAACCAAGCATCCTCTTCCATGTTGTTGGAGGAAGAAGAAGACATGATGCCTGACTCAACATATCTGATCGAACATAGCAAGAAAAAAGAACATGGGATTTCTCCGCGATACGGTGATCATTAGGTTCAGGGAGTATATATAGATTTTTTTATCTTGGGGGACAAGTGATCTGTAGAAAAACATAGTCCGGAAGGTGTCCTAGGTGGGCACAACCCACCTGGGCGCGCCAGGCCTGGCGCGCCTTGGTGCCTTGTGCCCACCAGGGTACGCTTCCTGGAAGTTTCTTATTTTCCTATTTTGCTAAATATTCCAAAACTGATAAAAAATATTTTTGCGGAATTTTTGGAGTCCGTTTACTTACCGTATCACGTACCTCCTTATTTTCACAATTCTGGAGTGTTCCTGAAGGTCTCTTTTATGCGTTCTTCCGGTGTCAAAGTTTGGATAATATTACTTTCAACATTAATGGGCGTACCTGAGATATAATGTTTTATTCGTTGCCCATTGACAACCTTCGGCATAATTTATTTTGATGGCTCTAGACTGATAAACCTCCTCGATAACATAAGGGCCTTCCCATTTTGAGAGGAGTTTTCCTGCAAAGAATCTGAAACAAGAGTTGTACAAAAGAACATATTCTCCGACTTTAAACTCACGCTTTTGGATTCTTTTGTCATGCCATCTTTTAAATCTTTCTTTGAATAATTTTGCATTTTCATAAGCTTGGGTTCTCCATTCATCTAATGAGCTAATATCAAATAACCTCTTTTCACTAGCTAGTTTGAAATCATAATTGAGTTCTTTGATTTCCCAATACGCTTTATGTTCTAACTCAAGAGGCAAATGACAAGCTTTTCCATAAACCATTTTATAAGGAGACATACCCATAGGATTTTTATATGCTATTCTATAAGCCCAAAGTGCATCATCTAATTTCTTAGACCAATTCTTCCTGGACCTATTGATGGTCTTTTGCAAAATTAATTTTATTTCTCTATTTCTATGTTCAATTTGACCGCTAGACCGATGATGATAAGGTCATGCAATTCTATGGTTAACATCATACTTGGCAAGCATTTTACGGAAAAGCACCATGAATAAAGTGTGAACCACCATCAGTCATTAAATATCTAGGGACTCCAAACCTTGGGAAAATAACTTAAGCATTTTAATAGAGGTTTGTGATCAGCACAACTAGCTGGAATAGCTTCTACCCATTTAGTAACATAATCAACAGCAACCAAAATATGTGTATACCCATTAGAAGAAGTAAAAGTTCCCATGTAATAAAATCCCCAAACATCAAATGGTTCAATAGCAAGTAAATAGTTCATTGGCATTTCTTGACACTTACCAATATTACGTATTCTTTGACATTCATCACAATATAATATGAACTTACAAGCATCCTTGAAGTGAGTAGACCAATAAAATCCAGATTGCAATACCTTGTGAGCAGTTCTATCTCCAGCATGATGCCCTCCATAAGCTTCGGAGTGACATTTTCATAGGATTTGTCCCTATTCATGCTCAGGTACACAACGTCTAATAATACCATCTACTCCTTCTTTATAAAGATGTGGGTCATCCCAAGTAGTGTCTTAAATCATAGAAGAATTTTTTTCTTTTGTTGGTATGTAAAGCTAGGTGGTAAATATTTAGCAACAATGTAAGTAGCATAGTCAGCATACCAAGGAGTACTATGAGCAACATTTATTGCAGCTAACTGCTCATCAGGAAAACTATCATCAACAGGTAGTGGGTCATCAGGCACATTTTCAAGCCTAGATAAATTATCAGCTATGTGGTTCTCAGCTCCTTTTCTATCAACGATATGTAAATCAAATTCTTGTAACAAGAGAACCCATCGAATAAGTCTGGGTTTAGCATCTTTCTTTTCCATAAGATATTTAATAGCAACATGATCGGTGTGGACAATTACTTTGGAATCAACAATATAAGGTCTAAATTTATCACAAGCAAACACCACTACTAAGAATTCTTTTTCAGTACAAGCATAGTTTCGTTGAGCACTGTATAGAGTTTTACTAGCATAATGAATAACATTTAGTTTCTTACCAACTCTTTGTCCTAGAACAACACCAACAGCATAATCACTAGCATCAACATAATTTCAAAAGGCAAGTTCCAATCAGGTGGTTGAACAATAGGTGCAGAAATTAAGGCTTTCTTGAGTGTTTCAAAGGCTTCTAAACAATCATCATAAAAAACAAAAGGAATATCCTTTTGCAAAAGACTCGTAAGAGGCCAAGAAATTTTAGAAAAGTCTTTCATAAATCTGCTATAGAAACCAGCATGACCTAGTAAACTACGAATACCTTTGATATCTTTAGGACATGGCATTTTCTCAATTGCACCAACCTTTGCTTTGTCCACTTCAATACCTCTTTCAGAAATTTTATGACCCAAGAAAATGCCTTCATTAACCATGAAGTGGCACTTCTCCCAATTCAAGACAAGATTTGTTAGTTCACATCTCTACAAAAGTCGATCAAGATTGCTTAAGCAATCATCAAAAGACTTCCCATAAACAGAGAAATCATCCATGAAAACCTCAACAATCTTTTCACAAAAGTCAGAAAATATAGCAGTCATACATCTTTGAAAACTAGCAGGTGCATTACATAAACCAAAAGGCATATGTCTATAAGCATAAGTTCTAAAGGGACAAGTTGAAAAACCGGAATATCCATCAAGGAAGCAAAAATGTGTGTGCTTAGATAATCTTTCAAGCATTTGATCAATAAAAGGCAGATAGTAATGATCTTTTCTAGTTGCTTTGTTTAATTTTCTAAAATAAATTACCATTATATAGCCTATAACAATTCTTTGTGGAATAAGTTTATTCTTATCATTAGGTACAACAGTTATACCTCCTTTCTTAGGGACACAATGAACAGGATTCACCCATCTACTATAAGCTATAGGATAGACTATACCTGCTTCCAGAAGTTTTAAGATTTCCGTTCTTACCACTTCCTTCATTTTTGGATTTAACCGACGTTGGTGATCAACGACGGGTTTAGCATCAGGTTCCATATTAATTTTGTGCTGACATAGAGTGGGACTAATGCCCTTTAAATCATCAAGAGTATATCCAATAGCAACTGGTGCTTCCTTAGAACTTGCAATAATCTTTCTTCTTCATGTTCTGAAATCTTAGCACTAATAATAACATGATATATCTTCTTTTCATCAAGATAAGAATATTTTAAAGTGTCTGGCAATTGTTTTAATTCAAACACAAGATCACCTTTAGGTGGAGGAGGACCTCCTAGAGTTTCAATGGGCAAATTGTGTTTAAGCAGAGGACGTTGTTCAAATAAAATCTTATCTATTTCATTTCTTTCATGCATATGTGAATCATTTTCATGGTCTAGCAAATATTGTTCTAAAGGATCAGTAGGTGGTACAACAATAGAAGCAAGACCAAAATTAATATTTACTAGGAAATTCTTTTTCATGAAGCTTTCTACTAAACTTGGAAAAATTAAACTCATGAGACTCATCACCAAAACTAACACCGACATTTGTTTCTTACAATCTATTTTAGCATTAACGATGTTCAAGAAAGGTCTACCAAAGATAATGGGACAAAAGTCATGCTGCGGGGAACCAAGAAAAAGAAAATTAGTAGGGTATTTTATTTTCCCACACAATACTTCAACATCTCTAACAATCCCAATTGGTGAGATAATGTCATATATGTCTTATATCTCTGCGGGTGCTATGTCATTCATAATTTCTTGATATAAGGTGTATGGAATAGCACTCACACTAGCACCTATGTCACATAAACCATGATAATAGTGATCTCCTATTTTAACTGAGACAACGAGCATGCCAGCAACAAGTCTATGTTTATCTTCTTTATCAGGTTTGGCAATTCTAGCAGCTTCTTCACAAAAGTAAATAACATGCCCATCTACATTTTTATCCAAGAGATCTTTAACCATAGCAATACTAGGTTCCACTTTGATTTGTTCATCAGGTTTAGGTGTTCTAATATAGCTTTTGTTAACCAAAGTTGAAACTTTAGCATGTTCCTTTATCCTAACAGGGAAAGGTGGTTTCTCAATATAAGCAGTAGGAACAACTGGATCAACATTGTAAAGTACATTTTCTTCTTTAACTGGTACCGGTTCTTTCTTTGATTTCTTCTTTAATAGGTGGGTGATATTTAAACCACTTCTCTTTAGGGAGCTCAACATGAGTAGCAAATGATTCACAGAAGGAAGCTACTATCTCGGAGTCAAGTCCATATTTAGTGCTAAACTTTGGAAAGCATCGGTATCCATAAAAGATTTAACACAATCATGCTTAAGTTTAATACCTGACTCTTTACCTTCCTTGAGTTCCCAATCTTCAGAATTGCATTTAATTCTTTCGAAAAGATCCCACCAGAATTCAATAGTCTTCTTCATAAAAGAACCAACACAAGAAGTATCAAGCATGGTTTGATCATTACGAGAAAGCTGAGCATAAAAGTTTTGAATAATAATTTCTTTCAAGAGTTCATGATTGGGGCATGAATGTAACGTTGACTTAAGCCTCCCCCAAGCTAGAGCGATACTTTCTCCTTCACGAGGCCAAAAATTATATATATAATTCTGATCACGATGAACTAGATGCATAGGATATTTTTTGATGGAACCACAATTTCAATTGATTCCAATTCCAAGATCCAATACCATTGCATAGCCTATACCATGCCAATGCTTTTCCCTTCAAAGATAAAGGGAAAACCTTTTTCATAACTTCATCTCAGGGTAAACCTGCAAGCTTAAACAATCCACAAATTTGTTCTACATATATCAAATGCATATCAGGATGTTCGGTTCCATCTCCTGCATAAGGGTTAGCTAGTAGTTGTTCTATCATACCCGAAGGAATATCATATTCAATATTTTCAGTAGGTGCAGTAGGTTGAGGGGTAGCATATTTGTGGTTCCAGTCGAGGTGAAGATACCCAGAACAAACCCCTCGAAGGATTGTATTCCATAGTAACAAGTGACAATAAATTTCAACACACTATATAAATGTTTCCTTACCAAATTCCAGTTACTGTGACACCCCAAAATTTTGGCCTTGTTTTATTAAATTAAATTTTTTGCCAGGAATTAAAACTTTTATTTTCTGGGCTCCCTTTTGATTTTTGAACCATTTTCTCCCTTGTTATTATGGAGTTTTCCCCATAGTGAAAACCTTTCAAATATGTTATTGGACTTGTTTAACCTCTCAAGAAAAACTTTTCTTTTATCAGTATAACTAATTAACTAATTAAATTGCTTGATCTTTATTTTCTTGAAAAATGGTTTTTCAAGGTTATATGGCCATATTTGAACTACAACCATTTGATAAATTCACTTAAAATTTCAACCAAAATTTGGAGATGTCATGTGATGTTTTTAAATCATTTTTATACAAAAATATCTTTTATTCATGTAATATGTTGAGCTCTGCGTCAATTTTTCCTTCTCTGGTCCAGAGTGCAATTTTGCACTACAACCCATTCAAATATTTCTTTCTAGTCTCCACCAAAATTATGGGATATTGGTAGTAGCATATGATTCAACATTATGCAAAAACCTAGTGCTGTTCTTTGAAAAATTTGAGTGAATCAACCTCATTTTCATTCTGGTCCAGCCTTGTGATTTCTACTACAACCCTATTTAATTTTGCTCCAATGATCTTGTGCTTTCTCCTACTTGTAGACATCCCTACCAAACCCCTAAGTCCAGGAGCATGCACCCATTGGCATATTTTTGGTTCATGAAATAATGCCATTCACATCCTGTCCAGATTTGAAGTTCAGCAAAACTTGCACTAGCAAGTTTCTCCTTTTGTCCAAATGACCTCACCACTCTCTCTTGCATCTAAGAAGACCTTGATCTGGAGATTTTGGCCACCCCAAGTATTGCCTAGATGCCCTTGGCATTTTGACAAACACCCTGTGTGCATAGCCAGATTTGGCATGGATTCAAGTTTACATTGTGAACTTGGCCACCTGACGTAACCACCATGCCCATTCACCCTCTATCTAACCCTAACCTAGCCCTGTTTCTTCCCAGCCTCAGCCGCGACCTCAAGCATGCTTTAGCATTTCGTCGAGCACGTTAAGTGCGTGCTCTGGCCGCGCCCAGAGCGCGCGTATTGCACGTGCCGCGCCCGAGTCACCACGTCGTGCCCCTAGTTTTTCCCGCACCAGAGAGCTGCGCCACGCACTCCCCCTCTCACCGCAACACGCCAAGCAGGCCCTGGTGCCCTGCAGCACCGCCGTCAGAGCCGCTTGGCGGCATGCCCGCGGCCGCATCCGCCACCGCCATGGGAAGCGCCGCCCAAGCCACCCCGGCTCGCCACCTGCCCCTGGGAGCCGCGGGAGCTTATCTCCTCGCTCGTCGGCTAGCTCCCGTCGCCTCCACGTCGCCCTGCAAGCTACAGAGAGGCGGTTCGCCGGCATCCTCATCCACCACCGCGGAACCGACCTCGTCGCGCTATAAAAGGAGGTCCCCAAACTCCCCCGAGCACGCAGGAAACCTCAGGCCACCCTAATGGCGCTCCCCTAGCTCGCATTCGACCCGGGGAGGTCTCCTTCCCCATCTCCGGCAACCGCAGCCGCCGCCACTGCCCCGGCCATTCCGGCACCACCAGGGCCTCCCCCTCTCCGTTCTCTTCGCCAGGAACCTTCTCATCCTCCCGTGAACTTGTTCCCCTGCTCGATTTTGATCGGGAACCACCGCAGCCCCAAACTCACTTCGCCCCCGAAGCCATCTCCGCCGCGAAGCTCGTCGCCGGCAACTCCGTCCACGTCGGCGACCATAGCAGGTACCCTCGAGTTCGTCTCGACTTCCTGAGCATGCCCATGCGCTCAGATCACCGAGGGACGCCGCCATTCGTCGGCGAGCCTCGCCGGAGCTCCGCCTCTGTTCGGTCAGGGGGAGACGACGCGCGCGTGGACCAGTCAAACCTGACCAGTGGGCCAGGCGGGCCCACTGTCGGTGACACACGCGCAGTCCATGCTGGATAAGTGGAGGCGTATTTCCAGAGTACGCCTTCGACGTGTACGTATATTCGAAACGTTTTTCTTTTTCTGTTTTAATTTTAAATAACAGATTTTGACCACAACTTTGACTGCCTATAACTTTTTAAATATAACTCCAAATGAATTAATTGTTTTTCCTACATCTCTCAAATATTGTCTAGTTTATTTTAAGATTTATTTGAAAATTTTCCAAACAACTTTTCTGTACTGTTTTTGAAATATGTGTTATTTGCATATTTTTGGAAATAGGATTTTTGGGAGAGAAGGAAGCTTTCAAAATGTTTGGAGAGACCCCCACCTCTCCACACCATTAAAGGCAAGCATTCTGAACCACGGAATAATATTTTTGGTGTGTTAGTTGACACGTTTATAACACCACCTTATATCGGAGAACTTGTTATTTCATGTGATATGATCATTTGCATGAATGCATATTAGTGATTTCCTTGCTGTTGGAAATGAATATACTTGTGATGGTAATCATCCTCATGTGCCTTGCATGCATGCCGGAAAGGAATCCGGGAAAGCCTCTGCCTTGGGTAGGAGTGAGCTTGTCACCGGTCCCCGTCGGGACGGTTATGTCCGGTATGGCATGGTAAGGTATATTGAGTGGTGATTTTGTTGGTTGAAATATATTTGTTATACATGTCATGCAGGGAATTTATAAACCTCCTGAGTCGACCGTAGACCGAGTATTGTTCCAGTAACCCCCATACTTGCCTCGTACTACCACTTGTCCCTGCCGCAGGTAGGGTACGGTTCAGTAAGTCGTCAACCCCTTTCCAGCACACACCGTACAGAGAGGCCATGGTGGAAGATATCGGTTGTAGCTGGTAGGCATGCCACCTGGTCAGGGGGCATGGGTGTTTCCGGTTGGGACCGAGAGGGGAGGCCACCCCTTAGAGCGCGCGATATAAATTTGATCCCATGCTACGCGAGGTTGTAGCCTCCCCACTTAGAGTTTTGCTTAACAAGTGTCGTGGGTGATTCCAGACACCGATGAGTTAAGCTGGTGTGTGCAAGTTAGGCGTGTTTTCAACTAAAAGGCCGTAGACGGAATTAGTCCCGATGGACTAAAGGAATCCGTTACTCGTGGGTAAAGAGTACACCCTCTGCAGAGATTAAACCTATTCGAATAGCCGTGTCCATGGTTAAGGATTACAGTCTAGGATGGGTCAAGTGTTGGTCTTAGTGTCGGTCTTCGGAGGAGATATTGTTAAACCAAACTTGGATATCGACTGGTTACTTGTGAGGACCATGATTATTAGTTTGTGATGGACTAACCCGTTGCATTATTTATATTATCAAATATTCCTGGGACGGTTCTACCTCCTGGATATTCCTTGTGATTATTTATTTTATAAGCCCTTTACGTGGTGTCGCTGAGACGCCCGACTGTGGCATTTCTCTTATAAGCCCTTTATGTGGTGTCGCTCAGATGCCCGACTGTGGCATTTCTTTTAAAAGCCCTTTATGTGGTGTCGCTCAGACGCCCGACTGTGGCATTTCTTTTAAAAGCCCTTTATGTGGTGTCGCCCAGACGCCCGACTGTGGCATTTCTTTTAAAGCCCTTTATGTGGTGTCGCCCAGACGCCCGACTGTGGCATTTCTTTTAAAGCCCTTTATGTGGTGTCGCTCAGACGCCCGACTGTGGCATTTCTCTTATAAGCCCTTTATGTGGTGTCGCTCAGACGCCCGACTGCGGCATTTTATTCCCGCTCTATTACTACTTATTCATGCTGCATGAAAATAACCTGCTTGCATGCATAAAAGATGTTTTATTTATGACTGACGATGTGATCATGGAATTTTTTAGTGCATGATTATCAATTATATTATACCTGTGTTCTTAATGTTTGCGAGTACATTCAAAGTACTCACTGGCTTGTCCCTGGCTATTGTCTTGGCCAGATTGCTTGCTTGGAGAGGAGCGTGGCGATGACAGCCTCGGGACCTAAGCAACGGTGATAGCAGCCTCGCGAAGATAGGAGTTAACCTGGTCAACTGTTCCTGTGGGAAATGGAGTCCCATAGACACTGATGTCTCACAAACCGCTTCCGCCATCGACCACTAGAAAACCATTTGTTGCACTCACAGGCCAGAATGGTCTTGTACTACATATTTTGTATTTTGTTTGGAATTTCTGTATCAAGTTGGAGCCTCATCAGCTAACAGTAATCCTGGGGCTGATGAGCACGACGGTCTTTTTCTGGAAATTTATACCCGGAAAACCCGGTCGTGATAGACTTGGTATCAGAGCCAGGCTAACCATTGGCTAATCCTATCTTAGCCGGGTCTATAAACTTAGGCAAACCGACCCACCAAACCATAACCAAACCCCAGCCAAGCTTCTCGTGCAAGATAGCCACACAGTGACCCAACACCTTTTGGCAGTCGGTGCCCAACCTATCAACTTAACCTGTCGCTCATGCGCCAGTGATCGAATCTTAAATAGTCCTTTCTCGCAAGCGTGCAAAGGAAGACTCCGTCCCCTTTTTCCTATAAAAAGGGGCACGCTAGCCCCAACACAGCACAGCACAGCTTCTACCCCAAACCAAACTACAATGCCTGGCCCTGTCGTGCACAATGAGACCACAGCAACCAACCTTGGAGGCTTTGTGACCATACTCGCAAACCTCACCCGTCGTGCCTGTGCGTTAGAAGAGCCCCCAGAATATGTTGTGTACCAAGGACCCATGAGCGGTGAGAACCGTCAATTCTGGGCCACTGTACACATCTACGGTAGGGGTCTAGAGCCCGAGCACCCCTACAGGTTCACTGGAAGAACAACTTCCTTTGAGCCACAAGCCATCCAACTAGCTGCTCGAGAGGCTATAGTTCATCTCCGGCACTTGTCGCCCAGAGTTAACTGTCGCTCATTCCACTACTACCCCAGACGTGAAGGGTATGGTAGACCACCCCAAGTTGCCAACGGAGATCACGAGACAGATCCTGCATTGTTGCACCTAGTGCGCTATGTAAGTGCACTAGAGGAAATGTGCGATCAAATCACTATTGATCTAATCGCAGCTCATGGAGAGCTGGTTCGTCGAGCCCCGGCGAGAGAAGAGAACGAGCTCAACGCCGACAACCCAGTCGTGCTGTTTGGACACCCGATCAAGTCCCTGAGGCCTGCCCCAGCCATCGGCCAAGGTGCTGCGATAACCCCAGAGGTGCTTCGTCGCATATTGGGAGCACACTCCAACGGGGTTCTGGCCAACACTCCCCGAGATAGTCCTCATCGCTACCCCGAGCCTGCAGCCCCTCAACCCACTCCAGCTAATTCCGACGACGAGACCCGTGGAGGAGCCTCAAGGCACGCCCGCTTGGATGTAAACGAGGTAGACTAAGTCACCCGAGTCGTATCGAGTCCCAGTGTACCCTCGCTTTGTAATCATGTGGCCTTGTAATTAAATGCCGCCTGTTGCCATGCCTCTATTTTAATAGTAGCCTTGCCTGGATACGCCAGTATGTAGTATAAGATTTCTATCCCGGACACAGTTACCAAAAAATCACCCCGTCGACCCCACAGTAACACATCACTATAGTGAAATGTGTGAATCTGTGGCTTGACCCCGACCCTTGGAACAGAGCTAAATTTTTTTCTTTACCATTCACCACGGTAAAAATGACCCAGCTCCGGTGCTATAAAAAGGCCACCGCGTGACCTTGCCAAGCACCTCTCACCTTGTGCACCACCCTCACAACCATTTCCTAGCCATGCCGAGCCCTAGCATTTATCTGAGAACCCCAGATGCAACCCCAGGTAGTTTTGTCAAGATATTGCGGGATTTTACCTGCAGTACCATGGGCGCTACCCAGCCACCCCAGTACGAGCTGTTCAAATCGAGAATTACCCCTTCCACCTCGAGATATTGGGCAGCAGTACACATCCCTCCCATAAACTCAAACCAAGATCCAACGGAGGTCTCCTTCGTGGGGAAATCTATGCCAACCCCACATATGGCCATAGAAGCTGTTGCATACGAAGCGCTTGCTCGCCTTCGATTCGCGGTACCCTATGCCAGCGAACGAGGGTATTATTACTTCCTGAGCCGTGCAGCACCTGGAGGAGTGACATCTTTTCCCGGTGGACGAATTGAGAGAGACCCCGTCCTGGCCAACCTTGTCCAGTACGTCATCGCTCAAGAGCGTTTAACCCAACGTGTGATGAGTTATCTCCAGAGCCTCGCAGATTTAAATCCTCAGATCGCCATCGGCAGAGCGCTAAGGCTCGACCAGGAGAGACACGTGCATTGACTGGTCAATCCACTTCCTCAGATAGAAGAGGAGTGTATCCCAGTACCAGAGACGTTTTCTAGGGACCCCGTCCAGTTACCGTTTCCATTTTAGACGTCGCTGCGGTGTTCATTATTGCAACATTTATTTATGTGTGTGACTTTATGCGTGATACCCTGAGTTTGTACGACGTCAATTATTTGGCTTCTACTAATGTGTGTAGTTTTTGTTGTGGTTTATGCCCCTTTAAATTAACTGTTTTTCCCTCGTAAAATCCTGGAGTGAGATTTCTTTCCCCTGAGTTGCTACATCTGCACCTTCTCACGGCGTGGATTAATTAATTTCTCGCAACACCACGGCACAGACTCACAACCATAATCATTCGGACACATACACTGTTTGCCAAACTTTGCAACGGTGTTACATCCAGCTAATCACCCCCTAACAACGGTTAGCACCCGGCACACCCCATCTACTCCTCGTGATCACCACCACCGCGGAAAGCCAACACCCGAGCAGCAGCGTCGCAACGATCATCGAGGATCATCGCGCACAGGAGCACGGAGAGCCCCAGCAGTGTCGCCAGCCCTACGCATATTAGGATCACAAACCATTCTGGCATCGCCTCCGCCTTTAGAGCCTAACCCGAGCTTTTGTAAGCAGTAATGGAAGAAGGAGGAGGAGAAATGAGGCTAGGTGCAAGGAAGAAGAGAGGGGCACCCCGGCCGTTTTATAGCTCGAGCTCGGTGTACGGTGGGTGAAGTCCACCAACGCCGCTCATCACCGATCGCCGGTGTTTGGAGACGAATCCGCGAGCAGCGCCGACAGCACGCTGGCCCGCGAGGTGAGTGCACGCTGCACCGGCAGCTAGCACGCCGCGCACTACCACAGTACGGCCTAGATGCCCTACGCGCTAGGCGTCGCCGGTGGAGAAAGCGCGGGAAAGCGCGCGGGAGAGAGGAAGAAGAGAGAACCAGAGGGAGAAGAAGAGGCTGACAGTGGGCCCCGGATCCACCAGTCGGCCAGAGAGAGCACTGTGCTCTCGGGTACGACCAGCGTATATTTAAATTTAGAAGTTATTCTAAATTTATATCCAGCATAGAAAATCTCACGTTTTGTCGCGAACCATAGATTTTTTTTCACGCAGCACCAGTATTTCACACTGTGGTTTTTCACCACTTATTGCCCTCTCACTGTAGCCACATTTTTACTGCTTATAGTTTTTCTTAAAACAGCTTTGAACAAATCTCAAGGACGAGATTTTTCTTAAGGGGGGTAGTGTTGTGACACCCCAAAATTTTGGCCTTGTTTTATTAAATTAAAATTTTTGCCAGGAATTAAAACTTTTATTTTCTGGGCTCCCTTTTGATTTTTGAACCATTTTCTCCCTTGTTATTATGGAGTTTTCCCCAGAGTGAAAACCTTTCAAATATGTTATTGGACTTGTTTAACCTCTCAAGAAAAACTTTTCTTTTATCAGTATAACTAATTAACTAATTAAATTGCTTGATCTTTATTTTCTTGAAAAATGGTTTTTCAAGGTTATATGGCCATATTTGAACTACAACCATTTGATAAATTCACTTAAAATTTCAACCAAAATTTGGAGATGTCATGTGATGTTTTTAAATCATTTTTATACAAAAATATCTTTTATTCATGTAATATGTTGAGCTCTGCATCAATTTTTCCTTCTCTGGTCCAGAGTGCAATTTTGCACTACAACCCATTCAAATATTTCTTTCTAGCCTCCACCAAAATTATGGGATATTGGTAGTAGCATATGATTCAACATTATGCAAAAACCTAGTGCTGTTCTTTGAAAAATTTGAGTGAATCAACCTCATTTTCATTCTGGTCCAGCCTTGTGATTTCTACTACAACCCTATTTAATTTTGCTCCAATGATCTTGTGCTTTCTCCTACTTGTAGACATCCTACCAAACCCCTAAGTCCAGGAGCATGCACCCATTGGCATATTTTTGGTTCATGAAATAATGCCATTCACATCCTGTCCAGATTTGAAGTTCAGCAAAACTTGCACTAGCAAGTTTCTCCTTTTGTTCAAATGACCTCACCACTCTCTCTTGCATCTAAGGAGACCTTGATCTGGAGATTTTGGCCACCCCAAGTATTGCCTAGATGCCCTTGGCATTTTGACAAACACCCTGTGTGCATAGCCAGATTTGGCATGGATTCAAGTTTACATTGTGAACTTGGCCACCTGACCTAACCACCATGCCCATTCACCCTCTATCTAACCCTAACCTAGCCATGTTTCTTCCCAGCCTCAACCGCGACCTCTAGCATGCTTTAGCATTTCGTTGAGCACGTTCAGTGCGTGCTCTGGCCGCGCCCAGAGCGCGCGTATTGCACGTGCCGCACCCGAGTCGCCACGTCGTGCCCCTAGTTTTTCCCGCACCAGAGAGCCGCGCCACGCACTCCCCCTCTCACCGCAACACGCCAAGCAGGCCCTGGTGCCCTGCAGCACCACCGTCAGAGCCGCTTGGCGGCATGCCTGCGGCCGCATCCGCCACCGCCATGGGAAGCGCCGCCCAAGCCACCCCGGCTCGCCACCTGCCCCTGGGAGCCGCAGGAGCTTATCTCCTCGCTCGTCGGCTAGCTCCCGTCGCGTCCACGTCGCCCTGCAAGCTACAGAGAGGCGGTTCGCCGGCATCCTCATCCACCGCCGCGGACCGACCTCGTCGCGCTATAAAAGGAGGTCCCCAAACTCCCCCGAGCACACAGGCAACCTCAGGCCACCCTAATGGCGCTCCCCTAGCTCGCATTCGACCCGGGGAGGTCTCCTTCCCCATCTCCGGCAACCGCAGCCGCCGCCACTGCCTCGGCCATTCCGGCACCACCAGGGCCTCCCCCTCTCCGTTCTCTTCGCCAGGAACCTTCTCATCCTCCCGTGAACTTGTTCCCCTGCTCGATTTTGATCGGGAACCACCGCAGCCCCAAACTCACTTCGCCCCCGAAGCCATCTCCGCCGCGAAGCTCGTCGCCGGCAACTCCGTCCACGTCGGCGACCATAGCGGGTACCCCTGAGTTCGTCTTGACCTCCTGAGCACGCCCATGCGCTCAGATCACCGAGGGACGCCGCCATTCGCCGGCGAGCCTCGCCGGAGCTCCGCCTCTGTTCGGTCAGGGGGAGACGACGCGCGCGTGGACCAGTCAAACCTGACTAGTGGGCCAGGTGGGCCCACTGTCGGTGACACACGCGCAGTCCACGCTGGATAAGTGGAGGCGTATTTCTAGAGTACGCCTTCGATGTGTACGTATATTCGAAACGTTTTTCTTTTTCTGTTTTAATTTTAAATAACAGATTTTGACCACAACTTTGACTGCCTATAACTTTTTAAATATAACTCCAAATGAATTAATTCTTTTTCCTACATCTCTCAAATATTGTCTAGTTTATTTTAAGATTTATTTGAAAATTTTCCAAACAACTTTTCTGTACTGTTTTTGAAATATGTGTTATTTGCATATTTTTGGAAATAGGATTTTTGGGAGAGAAGGAAGCTTTCAAAATTTTTGGAGAGACCCCTACCTCTCCACACCATTAAAGGCAAGCATTCTGAACCATGGAATAATATTTTTGGTGTGTTAGTTGACACGTTTATAACACCACCTTATATTGGAGAACTTGTTATTTCATGTGATATGATCATTTGCATGAATGCATATTAGTGATTTCCTTGCTGTTGGAAATGAATATACTTGTGATGGTAATCATCCTCATGTGCCTTGCATGCATGCCGGAAAGGAATCCGGGAAAGCCTCTGCCTTGGGTAGGAGTGAGCTTGTCGCCGGTCCCCGTCGGGACGGTTATGTCCGGTATGGCATGGTAAGGTATATTGAGTGGTGATTTTGTTGGTTGAAATATATTTGTTATACATGTCATGCAGGGAATTTATAAACCTCCTGAGTCGACCGTAGACCGAGTATTGTTCCAGTAACCCCCATACTTGCCTCGTACTACCACTTGTCCCTGCTGCAGGTAGGGTACGGTTCAGTAAGTCGTCAACCCCTTTCCAGCACACACCGTACAGAGAGGCCATGGTGGAAGATATCGGTTGTAGCTGGTAGGCATGCCACCTGGTCAGGGGGCAAGGGTGTTTTCGGTTGGGACCAAGAGGGGAGGCCACCCCTTAGAGCGCGCGATATAAATTTGATCCCATGCTACGCGAGGTTTTAGCCTCCCCACTTAGAGTTTTGCTTAACAAGTGTCGTGGGTGATTCCAGACACCGATGAGTTAAGCTGGTGTGTGCAAGTTAGGCGTGTTTTCAACTAAAAGGCCGTAGACGGAATTAGTCCCGATGGACTAAAGGAATCCGTTACTCGTGGGTAAAGAGTACACCCTCTGCAGAGATTAAACCTATTCGAATAGCCGTGTCCATGGTTAAGGATTACAGTCTAGGATGGGTCAAGTGTTGGTCTTAGTGTCGGTCTTCGGAGGAGATATTGTTAAACCAAACTTGGATATCGACTGGTT
Organism: Triticum dicoccoides; assembly: GCF_002162155.2. Classification (NCBI taxonomy): domain Eukaryota; kingdom Viridiplantae; phylum Streptophyta; class Magnoliopsida; order Poales; family Poaceae; genus Triticum; species Triticum dicoccoides. Next base: position 187,409,079 of record NC_041386.1, on the reverse strand, counting down.
ACTTGTGAGGACCATGATTATTAGTTTGTGATGGACTAACCCGTTGCATTATTTATATTATCAAATATTCCTGGGACGGTTCTACCTCCTGGATATTCCTTGTGATTATTTATTTTATAAGCCCTTTACGTGGTGTCGCTGAGACGCCCGACTGTGGCATTTCTCTTATAAGCCCTTTATGTGGTGTCGCTCAGATGCCCGACTGTGGCATTTCTTTTAAAAGCCCTTTATGTGGTGTCGCTCAGACGCCCGACTGTGGCATTTCTTTTAAAAGCCCTTTATGTGGTGTCGCCCAGACGCCCGACTGTGGCATTTCTTTTAAAGCCCTTTATGTGGTGTCGCCCAGACGCCCGACTGTGGCATTTCTTTTAAAGCCCTTTATGTGGTGTCGCTCAGACGCCTGACTGTGGCATTTCTCTTATAAGCCCTTTATGTGGTGTCGCTCAGACGCCCGACTGTGGCATTTCTTTTAAAGCCCTTTATGTGGTGTCGCTCAGATGCCCGACTGCGGCATTTTATTCCCGCTCTATTACTACTTATTCATGCTGCATGAAAATAACCTGCTTGCATGCATAAAAGATGTTTTATTTATGACTGACGATGTGATCATGGAATTTTTTAGTGCATGATTATCAATTATATTATACCTGTGTTCTTAATGTTTGCGAGTACATTCAAAGTACTCACTGGCTTGTCCCTGGCTATTGTCTTGGCCAGATTGCTTGCTTGGAGAGGAGCGTGGCGATGACAGCCTCGGGACCTAAGCAACGGTGATAGCAGCCTCGCGAAGATAGGAGTTAACCTGGTCAACTGTTCCTGTGGGAAATGGAGTCCCATAGACACTGATGTCTCACAAACCGCTTCCGCCATCGACCACTAGAAAACCATTTGTTGTACTCACAGGCCAGAATGGTCTTGTACTACATATTTTGTATTTTGTTTGGAATTTCTGTATCAAGTTGGAGCCTCATCAGCTAACAGTAATCCTGGGGCTGATGAGCACGACGGTCTTTTTCTGGAAATTTATACCCGGAAAACCCGGTCGTGACAGTTACCAAAGGCGCTTCACTCCCCGACAATGGCGACAGAAAATAACCTTGATGACCCACAAGTACAGGGGATCAATTGTATCTCTTTTCGATAAGTAAGAGTGTCAAACCCAACAAGGAGCAGAAGGAAATGACAAGTAGTTTTCAATAAGGTAGTATCTGCAAGTGCTGAAATTGTAAGTAACTGAGTAGTTTGATAGCAAGATAATTTGTAATGGGCAAGTAACGATAGTAGTAACAAAAGTGCAGCAAGGTAGCACAATCCTTTTGAGGCAAAGGATAGGCCAAAACGGTCTCTTATTATAAGAAAAGCGTTCTTGAGGGAACACGGGAATTTCATCTTGTTACTTTCACCATGTTGGTTCGATTTGTGTTCGCTACTTTGATAATTTGATATGTGGGTGGACCGGTGCTTAGGTGATGTTCTTACTTGAACAAAGCTCCTACTTATGATTAACCCTCCCGCAAGCATCCGCAACTACGAGAAAAGTATTAAGAATAAATTCTAACCATAACATTAAACTTTTGGATCCAATCGGTCCCTTATGGAATAACACTAAACTGGGGTTTAAGCTTCTGTCACTCTTGCAACCCATCATCTAATTGCTACTCCACAATGCATTCCCTTAGGCCCAAATATGGTGAAGTGTCATGTAGTGGACATTCACATGACACCACTAAGGGAATCACAACATACATACTATCAAAATATTAAACACGTATCAAGTTCACATGATTACTTGCAACATGATTTCTCCCGTAACCTCAAGAACAAAAGTAACTACTCACAAACGATAATCATGCTCAAGATCAAAGGTGTATTAAATAGCATATTGAATCTGAACATATAATCTTCCACCAAATAAACCATATAGTAATCAACTACAAGATGTAATCAACAGTACTAGTCACCCACAAGCACCAATCTATAGTTCCGGTAACAAGATTGAACACAAGAGATGAACTATGGTTTGAGATGAGATGGTGCTGTTGAAGATGTTGATGAAGATTGCACTCCCCAAGATGGGAGAGTTGTTGCTGATGATGACAACGATGATTTCCCCCTCCGGGAGGGAAGTTTCCCTGGCGGAATCGCTCCGCCAGAGGGGAAAAGTGCTCCTGCCCAAGTTCCGCCTCGAGATGGCGGTGCTTCGTACTGAAAGTCCTCTCCTTTTTTCTAGGTAAAAATGACTTATATAGCAGTATATGGGCACCGGAGGTGGGCCTGGCTGAGCACAACCCACCAGGGCGCGCCTGGGCTCCCTGGTGCGCCCAGGTGGGTTGTGCCCACCTGGTGGGCCCCCTCTGGTACTTATTTCCTCCAATATCCATCATATATTTGACAGAATATCTCCATGAAGTTTCAGCTTGTTTGGAGTTGTGCATAATAGGTGGACTGTCGTAGCTTTTCCAGGTCCAGATTTCCAGGTGCCAAAATTCTCCCTCTTTGTGTGTACCTTGTAAAGTATGAGAGAAAAGGCATTAGAATTACTCCAAAAAGCATTATTATGCATAAAAACAACATAAATAACAGTAAGAAAACATGATGCAAAATGGACGTATTAGCCGTAGGCAGGCAAGTCAGGGTACCCCGGTTCCTAGAACACCGACAAATACCAAACGAAGTCGAAATGCCACGAAACTGTTTGGAGATTTATTTCTGGCAATAAGAGACCCTGGAAGCTTGGGGAAGAAACAAGAAGATGAAGGAGTGGCCCACTAGGCACCAGGGCATGCTAGGGGCCTGGGACACGCACTGGTGGGTAGTGGGGCCCACAAGCCTTGTTTGACCTAAATTCGCCTCTATAAATTCTCAAAAGTCACAAAACCTACCACACAAAATACTTTTTCCACCGCCGCAAGCCTCTGTTCTCGAGAGATCCCATTTGGGGACCATTTCTGGCACTTTGCCGGAGGGGGAAACGATCACGGAGGGGTTCTTCATCATCCTTGCTACCCCTCGAATGATGCATGAGTAGTTTACCACAGACCTATGGTCCATAGTTAGTAGCTAGATGGCTTCTTCTCTATCGATGTTCTTCAGTATAATGTTCTCCTTGATGTTCTTGGAGTTCTATCCTATGTAATTCTTTTTTGCGGTGTGTTTGTTGGGATCTGAGGAATTGTGAGTTTATGATCAGATCTATCCATGAATAACATTTGGGTTTTCTCTGAACTCTTTTATGCATGATTAATATAGCTTCATATTTCTTCTCTGACTTATTTGTTTGGTTCGGCCAACTAGATTGATTTATCTTGCCATGGGAAGATGTGCTTTGTAAGGGGATCGATCTTGCAGTCCTCAATCCCAGTGACAGAAAGGGACATGACACGTATGTATCATTTCTATTAAGGGTAACAAGATGGGGTTTCTTCATACATGAGTTTATCTTGTCTACATAATTCCATCTTGCTTAAAGCATTACTCTGTTTTTCCAAGAACTTAATACACTAGATGCATGCTGGATAGCGGTCGATGTGTGGAGTAATAGTAGTAAATGCATAATCGTTTCGGTCTACTAATCTTGGACGTGATGCCTATGTATGATCATTGCCTTGGATATCGCCATAATTATTTGCTTTTCTATCAATTCCCCAACAGTAATTTGTTTACCCACCGTATGCCATTTTCTCGAGAGAAGCCTCTAGTGAAAACTATGGCCCGGGGTCTATCTTTTATCATATATTAAAACTAAAAATACCTGTTGCAAATTTTTATGTTGTATTTTTGTCAGATCTATCTATCAAAACCTATACGATTTAATCTTGCTCGTAACCGTTGAGGGATTGACAACCCCTCCACGCGTTGGGTTACAAGTATTTGTTGTTTGTGTGCAGGTGTTGTTTACATATTGTTGCTTGGTTCTCCTACTGGATTGATAACATTGGTTTCATATCTGAAGGAAATACTTATCTCTATTGTACTGCATGATCTCTCCTCTTCGAGGAAATCCCAAGGAAGCTCACAAGTAGCAGGAAGAATTTCAGGCGCTGTTGCGAGGGAGACATCATCAACATCTATCAAGTACCTACGCATAAACTTTCATCTCCTTGCATTTATTTTATTTGGCTTTGCCTCTCATTTTTATCTTCCCCACATCTAAAATGTTTTACAAAAATACAAAAATATTTTTTGTTTGCCTTTTTGCTTGTTTGCTCGTTTGCTTGCTTTTTGCCTTCATGTCAACACTCAGAAACTGAAAAATGAATAAGAAAAAATTAAGATGGATCCTCTTCCTCTTGCTAATCTTTTCAAAAGATCCAATTATGATGAACCAATCACTAGTGAGTTGAGTGCACTAGATTATCTTTATGAAGTTTTGCTTGAAGATCATGAATCTGAAAATTGTGATGAAGTGTTATACGAATTTTTTTATGAAGTGATTCATGATAGTTCCTTCAATCAAAAGCATGATAGCAATGATGTTATTATAAATTCTATTAATGTCAGTTGTGCTATGCAAAACCCCAAGCTTGTGGATGATAATTTTGTTATGTCCATTACTTGTTGCAATGATCATGATTGGGGTGATAATGTTTCTTATGATCTTGAAAATTTATTTAAGCCTCATGATGAATATGTTTGCAATAATATTGAAAGTGAATTTGGAAGAGTGTCAACTCTAGGTAAAAATAATCCCACATATTTTGAGAGCGTTCAATCTTATGAAGTTTTTGATGAAAGTGGGTTTGGAGAGGTCATGACTTTAGTTGATGTTAATCCCACTATTTTGGAAGACTAAGAATTTTATGTATGCAGATCATGGAGAGAAAATTTTATATACTAGATATATTGTTGAATTTAATTATGATCCTACATGTAATTATTATGAGAGAGGAAAATATGGGTGTATAAATTTTTCATGTTACTAAATCACCTCTTGTTATGTTGAGATTGTCAATGTTTTATTCCTCTTCTTTGCATATGCTAGATATTTCTTGTCTTGATAATTTGTTTGCATATAAAATGCCTATGCATAGGAAGTATGTTATACTTAAATTTATTCTTCACATGCTACAGGATGCTCTCTTTGCGTTCCAATTATTATCTTTCATGTGAGCATCAATAAAATCTCAAGCCTGTCTTAATGGCTATAAAGAAAGAGCTTGTTGGGAGATAACCCAATAGCTATTTTTCTAATTTCTTGTGTGCACATAATTTTGCTACTGTTATGAATGTGTTTTGAATTTTTAATTAGTGTTTGTGCCAAGTAAAGCATTTGGGATGATTTGGGTGATAGTTGCTTTGATTCTATGAATAAACAGAGACTTTTGCGTCCAGTAGAAGAATTCTTAGAATTTTCTGGAGCATGATAAAAATCTGAATTTCTTACACATTATTTATATACAAATTACTCACGTTTTCCTAATTTTTCAGAATTTTTGGAGTTACAGAAGTATGGTCAATATTCAGATTACTACAAATTGTTCTGTTTTTGACAAATTCTGTTTTCGTTGCATTGTGTGCTTATTTTGATAAATCTATGGATTGTATCGGGGGGTATAAGCCATGGTAAAGTTAGAATACTGTATTTATAATGCAATAAAAAAATATGAATGGGTTTTCAACAATACTTAAAGTGGTGATTTGGTTTATTATACTAACGGATCTCACGGAGCTTTTTGTTAAGTTTTGTGTGATTGAAGTTTTCAAGTTTTGGGTGAGATCACGATGGATGAAAGAATAAGGAGTGGCAAGAGCCTAAGCTTGGGGATGCCCGAGGCGCCCCAAGGTAATATTCAAGAACTCCCAAGCAACTAAGCTTAGGGATACCCTGGAAGCCATCCCCTCTTTCTTCTAATGACCATCGGTAATTTTACTTGGAGCTATATTTTTATTCATCACATATCATGAGCTTTGTTTGGAGCATCTTGTATTATATTAGTCTTTGCTTGTTTTGATTTTTAGTTTGTCACAATCATCTGTCACAACCTAGATTCGTTGAAATCCAAGTCTCTGTGCTTACTGTGCTATCCCTAGATCATAGCTAGCACACATAATAACAAGAATGAATATCAATAAGACATACATCATTCTACTACAATGGTAGATCCAGATATATATAAATCATACCTTAGGCACAACTCAAGCTGGCACATAATACAGCGGAACTATACGTAGTCGCTAAGTTAGGGCTCCATCAACGCCACTGGGCTCATTGAGTGTAGACCATAACCCTATTGTGTATTAATCTATCAAGATCTTCCAGGTGCAGATGAGTACATGGAATGTACTCGCAAGTTGTAAAGAAAAGTTTAACAGAATATATATGTAGAGTAAGTATTGGTGGAGGTTTCTTTTGCATAAAGCCAATTTTCTCCTATATTGCATTTTTATAAACTTCTTTTGAAATAAAAATAGTTTTTAGTATAAAAGATAGGAATGAAACACTTGGATATACGCACCAGTGCTCATTCTCCAAAATTAGTTTAAAACATACATAGGTTTGAAGTGAAACACATTCCCTGTGCTCAATCCTCAACCTATTCCCTTAAAACAGATTTTTAGAAAAGAGAGGGGAGATTCTTCTTCAGTCCAAGTCTTCAGTTGCTCAAAATTTCCCGTAACTAGGGGCATGGCTAATCGATTAGGTTTAAACCTCTGTAGAGGTCGTTCCCCACATGACACAATCAACCCTGTCATGACACCACTTTGGGTGTGCGACTGGGAGGAGATTGTGACGAAGCCTTTCCAAATGGCCCCCTTTACTTAGTTCTAGCACGACCCACTCCCTTGGCTATTAAGACCCCTCTTCGATGACCATACCTGAATAAAGGGTTTCCCAATAAGGAAAAGCTAAGCCAGAGCCATAATAGCATGTGGCTGTACTGGAAGCTACATCAAATAGTACTTGGAAGATCTCGGTCCCGTGAATGGCGGTCCCCACCAAAAACCTGTGTGCAAGACCCCAGTCGGGCATATTCACTGCAAGACACCGATGGGCGTAAACACTTGTAGACGCTCCCGTCATACCATCCTGCCCGAGGAGTAGAAGTAAAATAATATATAATTTTGTTTAAAAAGATTTTCTCAAAACTTTGCTCCAAAGAGAGCAAGTTTAAGGTTTTAAAAAAGTTTGGTTTTCATCCCACCCATTTTGTGCAAGCGTGGCCAAGCATGGTGGTGAGTCTTGAACCTATGGCTCTAGCTAAAAATAATACTTTGCAAAACTTTTATAAAACATGCATAGTATTAAAATTTAAAGAGATATGCATAGTATGAAAATATAGGTCAAGGCATGATCAATTTACAACTTGCGTAAGTTCCCGAAGAGGAAATATTCTACTCCGAGTTGTCTCTCCTTCTCGTTACATTATATCTAATGATAAAACAAAAGTACTTCAACATACAACAAAATCAAAATGAAGATCCAAATAAAAGATACACATTCACAATACAAATTATTTAGTTTTTACTATTACTAAGCTAGTTATTATGGCGTGGTAGGGTTGAGATAGGATCAAGTTGGCCTAGTTGAAGATATGACATAAATCATATTCTGGGGTTGGATCTAATTGATACAAAGTGCCATCGTTTGATAGAAGGAGGGTTGTGAGGCAAGTTCTACGACAAAGTATATAATGGGTTTGATTGGAATATTTGACTTGGATCCAATGAAAATGGTAATTGGAGTTGATGGCATAAGGCTTATGTTACAAAATTTATGTAACATTTCCTAAGTCTAAATTTGTATAATGATGGCATATGACCAGAGAAGGTTTTCCAGGGATCAACCTAAGAGATTTATCCTAGGATTAAATATTAGTTCAACGAAGTAATTAAACGATGATCAAAGAAGGTCAAATTAAGGTGTTGAAACAGTGAATAAACCTTGCTGAATTTTTTTGCCATGAGTTCCAATAGAAAGGTTAGGTCCCAAGGTCCAACTTTCATATATAAAACATTTTTATATGATTCACAGAATAAAAGATATAGCCGAAATACTCAAATTCTTGTTTAAATTAAAACTACATTTTAGTTTACACCAAAGTGAAATTTTATATTTTTATAATAAACTAGATGTTCTCAGCAATCCAGGGATATCTTATTTGTCAAATTTGGATAAGTAGATCAAAAGTTATGAATTTCTAAAGATGTGCATTTTTCTGCATATCCATACGGGATAAAGAATTGAGCTGCCATGTGTCCAGTTCTCATAGGTCGGTACTGATTCGTTTTTTTTTCAGAACAGAATAGAGAGAGCAACCTATTGGATCGAGCAGATCGAAGGGAGAGGGCTCACCGAGCAGAGGAGGTCCGGTCTCCGGAGTTGGGCTGCGCGGTCGAGCGTGCTCCAGCGAGTAGGAGTGGCGAACGGTGAAGCCCACGACACGGAGAAGGAGATGTCGCCAGAGATGACCAATTCATCCTTGGGAGGCTGTGTGAACTCGCTGGAGTTCGCTGGAGTTTCCTGTTGGATGTGCTTGTCACCGTTTTGTGAGCTCCGACTATGAATTGGAGAGGTTCAAGCGGTCAGGAAGGTGCGTGCGAGCATACCCATCCGGAGAAAGAATTGGAGGAACGAGGGACTTACCAGGGGCCATACTAGATTCGTCGGAAGCGGTCAGCTGAGGGCGAAATCCGGCGAGCAATTGCCCACGGAGGAGGGTGAGGCAGAGAGGGGTTTTTGGGGATGGGGGTGAGGTCTGCGAGGAGTAACTCTCGGTTCCTTTTATAGCGGAAAGGAGAGGCTGGGTGATGAAGATCGGGCGAAGAATGTCAACATTTACCATTTTATTCATTTGTCTTATGGGGAATTGAAGAGATGAAACGGACGTCTAACTAGCAGAATGGGTTCACGGTTAAGTGGGTAATATTACTCGTGTTGATGGCACAATGAAACAGTGAGGGGAATTGATGAGGAAAGGGAAGGAAATAGTGGCAGCCATGAAGGTTCTCTTACTGCACATGTATGTGCGTGCATGCTGGAGGCATTTCCTATTTGGCACCACATGCGCCAGTTAACGTGCATTTTTGTTAACGGACGCTTGTGGTGTCCTTAAATGGGCCGGCCCATCTAGGCGCCGGTTGACTATTTCTTTTTTGATAATTCTATGATCTTTTTTGAATATCGATGCTTTTTTTAGATTTCAACACCTTTTTTCAGATTGATCGACTTTTTTGAATATGGATGAACTTTTTTTAGATTTATGAACTTTTTTTCAGTTCAATGAACTTTCCATAAACATACATGAATTTTTTTAATTTGTATGAACTCTTTACAAATTTAATGAAATTTTTAAAAATTAATGAACTTTTGCTAAATTGGATGAACTTGTTTTCCAATTTGAATGAATTTTTTAAATTGATGAAATTTTTTCAAAATTGATGAACCCTTTTTAAAGCCATTAACTTCCTTTTTCCAAATGTTGAACCTTTTTTTCTTTAAATCTGTAAACCTTTTTTGATTTCATATTTTTATTTTCGTAATAAAAAATCTGGAAAAAAACTGGGTAAACATGCTAGTGGGCCGGCCCATGCTAGAAATGCTGCAGGCGCCGGATTGTTAACGGGTGCAAGTAGCGCTGCATAGGAGCTCCCCGTGCTGGAGGTAGGAAACGACAGTTTCACTGCCTCCCTGGGCCGTGTTGCTGCTTCTCAGGCTGGGATGGGTCTTCGCTGGTCTCTGGCTGCGTGGGCTTTTTTCTTTTTGGAAAAGAAACTATAAGAAAAATGTTGATATGTACGAGAAGAATATTTGTACTCCGGTAAAAATAGTTTTATCACAAAATCTTTTATTTTGCATGCACTTGTATTATAAGATCTATGGACTTATTTAAATTACTCAAAAAGCCAAGTTAAAGTTTTGCAAATTTCCAAAGTGATAGTTGTGCCATATTAAGTATTTCCAATTATAATTCGGAGATGTCACATTATCTCCTCTCATTAAATTTATTCAGTAATTTGGAAATATTTATATGGCACTAAAACTCCAAATACGATCTATATGGAACTCCAAATTTCAAATAACTCTTTTATGAAATATCTATCCACCATATTTGAGAAAGTCATTTTATTCTCACTCCATAATTTTGAATGTGGTTTGAAAATATTTCAAATGAGTCAAAAAATGGATGAATTCTTGAATAAACTTCCCCAACCATAGTTTTTTTTTCATTTGTCAAAATGTCATCCAACTTTATAACACGGTTAGGAAAAGTTTAAATAAGGACGCAAAAAGTTTAAATTCCCGTGAAAATTAAAACAATTAACACAATATTACTTATTTATTAACATTCCAAAATTTGGAAATTTTGGGGATGTTACATCATGCTTGCTGGACACACTTATTTGAGAGAGCCATATGTTATCACGATTTGTAAGAATTTCTCTACGTGCTTCACTTAATTTTTTTTGAGCTAGGAAATTGCTCTATGCGCTTCACTTAAATATTTTAGAGCACGGTGGTGATTAAATTTTGAAGAAATACTTGAACTCTCATGCTTCACTTATATTATTTTGGGAGTTGATATGATTATGTTTCAAAAAAATGCACTCCCATGCTTAACTTATATTATTTCGGGAGTTGATACATGAATTTTTTTGAAGAAATATTTTTGCTCTCATGCTTCACTTAAATCCTTTTGAGAGTTGATAATAGTAATGGTAATTTGCACAAGATATGAATTTGGTCCCAAAGTGATAGATATTCAAGAGGGATATAATAAAAACTTTCAGGAAGATTATTGGATATTATAAACTTGATTCCTTGCAATAGTTTTGCGATATGGAGATAGTGATATGTGAGTCATGTCGCTGAGTAATTATGCTTTAGTAAGAATATCGGTGTTAAGGTTTGTGATTCCCTATGCAAGTGCGAAAGTCAATAGTTATGAAACAAAATTATATCCTACTTGTGGTGCATTATTCAGTGTTAGTTATGTTTCATGCGTGTTTATGACTATTTTCGTTTTTTTGTTGGTTGCTTCTGAATCTATTTGCTAGCCTTCATTTGTACTAAGCGGGAATGCTACTTGTTAATCCAACTACTTAAACCCAAAGTTGTGCCAAATGAGTCCACCATACCTACCTATATGCGGTATTTCCATGCCATTCCAAGTAAATTTGTATGTGACAACTCTAATTTTCAAAATGAATTTCTGTTTTTGGTGCCCGTACCACTCATGAAGCGGCAGGGGGTGGCCAATATTTTCCATGCTAGGTACCTTATTCTCACGATGAGTGTTTATTCACTTGTCATTGCATGAGCGTGTGGCAGGTAATAGGGATGCCCAGTTTCAAAATGAAAAAAATACTATGATAATAAATTCATTGGAAAGTGTTGGTATGGAATGCACCCGTGGATACAGCTAGCCATGGATTGTGAAAGAATGGTGGAAAGGAAATAAACTTTACTTTCTGTTCGTGAACCGCCTATAATTTGTCTAGCATGGAAGATACTGGGAATTCTCGGTCGTTTTCATTGACAGGAAAAGTATGCCTCCAAAAATAATTTTATCTCTCAATTTAAGCTATGAGCTCTAGCACCTCTACAAATCTCTGCTTCCCTCTGCGAAGGGCCTATCTATTTACTTATGCAATTTTTATTTTAATGCTGAGTCGCCTTCTTCTCTTATAAAGCACCAACTAGGGAACACTATTGTCATATATACTTGTGCATTGGATGTAGCTAATATTTGAGTGTGTTTCACGAATGGATCAATGACCGAGCATAATGGGCTAGGGATAACTTTCTTTAGCATTGATATTTTGAAAGACATGGTTGCTTGTTGATATGCTTCAGTATTGATGTTTTCATGTCAAATTATAGACTATTGCTTTGAATCATTCAAGTCCATATATATGTCCATTCTATAAAGGAAAATATTATATGATGAATATGATAGGTAGCATTCCACATCAAAAATTCTGTATTTATCATTTACCTAACTAGGAATTAAGCTAGGGGATGCTTGATACATCTCCAACGTATCTATAATTTTTGATTATTCCATGCTATTATGTTATCAATCTTGGATGTTTTATATACATTTACAAGCAACTTTATATCATTTTTTGGGACTAACCTATTAACTTAGTGCCCCAACGCTAGCCGCTATTTCTTGCTTGTTTTTGACTTTGCAGAATATCAATACCAAATGAAGTCCAAATGCCACAAAAATTTTTGGAGATTTTTTTTCTAGCAATAAGAGACCCTGTAAGCTTCGTGAAGGAATGAGAAGATGAAGGAGTGGCCCACTAGGCACCATGGTACACCTTGGTGGGTAGTGGGGCCCACATGCCTTCGTTTGGCCTAACTCTGCCTCTATAAATTCCCAAAAATCAAAAAACCTACAAGGGAGTCCACGAAATACTTTTTCCGCCGCCGCAAGCCTTTGTTCTCGAGAGATCCCATGTGGGGACCCTTTCTGGCACTCTGCCGGAGGGGGAAACAATCACGAAGGGGTTCTTCACCATCCTTCTTGCCCCTCCAATGATGTGTGAGTAGTTTACCACAGACCTACGGGTCCATAGTTAGTAGCTAGATGGCTTCTTCTCTCTCGTTGTTCTTCAATAGAATGTTCTCCTTGATGTTCTTGGAGTTCTATCCGATGTAATTCTTTTCGCAGTGTGTTTGTTGGGATCTGATGAATAGTGAGTTTATGATTAGATCTATCGATGAATAATATTTGGGTTTTCTCTGAACTCTTTTATGCATGATTAATATAGCTTCGTATTTCTTCTCCAACTTATTTGTTTGGTTTTGCCAACTAGATTAATTTATCTTGCCATGGGAAGAGGTGCTTTGTAAGGGGTTCGATCTTGGGGTGGTCATTCCTAGTGACAGAAAGGGACATGTGATACGTCTCCAACGTATCTATAATTTTTGATTGTTCCATGCTATTATATTATCTTTTTCGGATGTTTTATATGCATTAATATGCTATTTTATATTATTTTTGGGACTAACCTATTAATCTAGAGCCCAATGCCAGTTTCTGTTTTTTCCTTGTTTTAGAGTTTCACAGAAAAGGAATGCCAAGCGGAATAAAACCTTCGCCAAGATTTTTCTTGGACCAGAAGACACCCAGGAGATTTGGAGTACACGTCAGAGGAGCCTCGAGGCGGCCACAAGGGTGGAGGGCGTGCCTAGGGGGGTGGGGCGTGCCCCCGACCTTGTGGGCCCCTCGTACCTCCCCTGACCTAATTCTTTCGCCTATATATACTCTTATACCCCAAAACATCTAGGGGAGCCACGAAACCACTTTTCCACCGCCGCAACCTTCTGTACCCGTGAGATCCCATCTTGGGGCCTTTTTAGGCATCCTGCCGGAGGGGGAATCGATCACAGAGGGCTTCTACATCAACACCATTTCCTCTCCGATGAAGCGTGGGTAGTTTACTTCAGACCTACAGGTCCATATATAGCTAGTAGCTAGATGACTTCCTCTCTCTCTCTTTGATCTTCAATACAAAGTTCTCCTCGATGCTCTTGGAGATCTATTTGATGTAATACTCTTTTGCGGTGTGTTTGCCGAGATCCGATGAATTGTGGATTTATGATCAGCTTATCTGTGAATATTATTTGAATCTCCTCTGAATTCTTATATGCATGACTTGATATCTTTGCAAGTCTCTTCGAACTATCGATTTGGTTTGGCCAACTAGATTGGTTTTTCTTGCAATGGGAGAAGTGCTTAGCTTTGGGTTTAATATTGCGGTGTCCTTTACCAGTGACAGTAGGGGTAGCAAGGCACGTATTGTATTGTTGCCATCGAGGATAACAAGATGGTGTTTTCATCATATTGGTTGAGTTAATCCCACTACACCATGTCATCTTGCTTAATGCGTCACTCTGTTCTTATGAACTTAATACTCTAGATGCAGGCATGAGTCGGTCGATGTGTGGAGTAATAGTAGTAGATGCAGAATCGTTTCGATCTACTTGACACGGACATGATTCCTATATTCATGATCATTGCCTTAGATATCATCATAACCTTGCACTTTTCTATCAATTGATCGGTAGCAATTTGTTCACCCATCATAATAATTGCTATCTTGAGAGAAGCCACTAGTGAAACCTATGGCCCCCGGGTCTATTTTCCATCATATAAGTTCCCGATCTACAATTCTAGTTTACTATTTACTTTCCTTTGCATTCTTTACTTTCCGTTCCATAAACCAAAATACCAAAAATATTACTTTACCGTTTATCCATCTCTATTAGATCTCACTTTGCGAATAACCATGAAGGGATTGACAACCCCTTTGTCGCGTTGGTTGCAAGTTGGTGTTTGTTTGTGCAGGTATTCGGTGGCTTGTTGCGTAGTCTCCTACTGGATTGATACCTTGGTTCTCAAAACTGGGGGAAATACTTACGCTCCTTTGCTGCATCACCCTTTCCTCTTCAAGGAAAAAACCAACGCAAGCTCAAGAGGTAGCAAGAAGGACTTCTGGCGCCGTTACCCAGGAGATCTACACCAAGCCAAGACATACCAAGTACCCATCATAAACTCTCATCTCTCGCATTACATTATTCGCCATTCCCCTCTCGTTTCCTCTCCCCCACTTCAAAAATGATTTTTGAAAAGATTCGCCTTTCCTTCGCCTCTCTTCCGTTAGTCTTCCTCGTTTGCTTTTTGTGTGCTCGTGTGTTGGATCACTTGCTTTGTCACGATGGCTCAAGATAATACCAAATTGTGTGTCTTTTCCAACACCAACAACAATGATTTTATTAGTACTCCGATTGCTCCCGATGCTAATGGATATGTCTCCAACGTATCTATAATTTATGAAGTATTCATGCCATGTTTACAATAGTTTTATATGATTTTGGTATGATTTGATTAGAACTAACCCGAACTGACGCTGTTCTCAGCAGAACTACCGTGGTATTGTTTTTTTGCAGAAATAAAAGTTCTCAGAATGCGATGAAAATCAACGGAGAATTTTTCTGGAAAATATAAAAAATACTAGAGCGAAGTGTTATCGGAGGGGAGGCCGGTGGGACCCACGAGGGTGGAGGGCGCGCCCCTGTGCCTCGTGGACTTCCCGTGGGGCCCCTTGACTTGTTCTCGATGCCAACCTCTCCTATAAATCCCCAAACCTCCAAAAAATAACCTAAATCGGAATTTCCGCCGCCGCAAGCCTCTGTAGCCACGAGAAATCAATCTAGGCCGTCTCTGGCACCCTGCCAGAGGGGGCCATCATCACCAGAGGCCATGGAGGAGGATCCCAGAGGGGCCAACATCGCCATGAAGGCCAAGATCCAGAGGGAGAATCTCTCGCCGTCCAGGGGGAGGCCATGGAGGAGGAAGCACAAGGGGAAGAACCTCTCCTCCTCTCTCTTGGTGGTGCCGGAGTGCCATCAGGAGGGGAATCATCGCCGCGGTGATCGTCTTCATCAACATCACCATCATCATCACCATCCTCATCTCTTTTACGCGGTCCACTCTCCTGCACCCCGCTGTAATCCCTACTTGAACATGGTGCTTTATGCCACATATTATGATCCAATGATGTGTTGCCATCCTATGATGTTTTGAGTAGATTTCCTTTGTCTATGGGTTGATTGATGATCTAGATTGGTATGAGTTGTATGTTTTATTTTTCTGCTGTCCTATTGTGCCCTCCGTTTCGCGCAAGCGTGAGGGATTCCCGTTGTAGGGTGTTGCAATATGTTCATGATTCACTTATAGTGGGTTGCTTGAGTGACAGAAGCATAAACCCGAGTAAGGGGGTTGTTGCGTATGGGATAAAGGGGACTTGATGTTAATGCTATGGTTGGTTTTTACCTTAATGATCTTTAGTAGTTGCGTATGCTTGCTAGAGTTTCAATCATAAATAAGCAGTCACCAAATTTGGGATCATTGGAATTCATCTTAATCAAGGCAATGGATTTATGCAGAATTTCATCTAGATCTTTCAAGGAATAATTTGGAAAGAGTTCCTCAAGAAATTTCCATATGGTGTAGGCACACTTAAGAGTAGGCAAACATCCAATCAAGTTTCTAGGCAAGCCTCTAGTGATAAGATTAACAGTTCTAAGATTGCGAATCATGTCAATTGACTCATCAAGGGTAGGATGCATGGGATCAACATGAGGTGCATAAGGGCTAGCAATATACTTGCTCAAATGATATTCATTGAAAATCTCAAGCATTTCATTTTTCCAATCATGAAAATATTCTCCATCAAGTATAGGCACTCTACGTCTAAGACTCCCCAAAGTAGACTCAGTCATCTTCCTCCAATGGTGTTTAAACCAAAGCAATGGAGACCTTTGCTCTGATACCAATTGAAAGGATCAAGAAGAGGTGTCTAGAGGGGGGTGATTAAACACTAAGTGCTAACAGTTGCAGTTTTTAAACTCTCTAGGCTGAGGTGGAGTTTAGGCACAAGTTTAACAAACACAATACATATCAAGCAAGCATGCAAAGAGTATATGAGAAGCTGAAAGTAAAGCATGCAACTTGCGAGAATGTAAAGAGAAGGGTTTGGAAGAATCAAACGCAATTGGAGACATGGATGTTTAAGTCATGGTTCCGATAGGTGGTGCTATCGTACATCCACGTTGATGGGGACTTCAACCCACGAATGGTAACGTTTGCACGAGTCCACGGAGGGCTCCACCCACGAAGGGTCCACAAAGAAGTAACCTTGTCTATCCCACCATGGCCATCACCTACGAAGGACTTGCCTTACTAGCGGTAGATCTTCACGAAGTAGGCGATCCCCTTGCCCTTACAAACTTCTTGGTTCAACTCCACAATCTTGTCGGAGGCTCCCAAGTGAAACCTAGCCAATCTAGGAGACACCACTCTCCAAGAAGTAACAAATGGTGAGTTGATAATGAACTCCTTGCTCTTGTGC